>NW_007727693.1:380010-381161 GCF_000696425.1 Galeopterus variegatus | reverse complement strand
CTGTTTTGACATTGGGTGCATATACATTTATGATTGTTATGTCTTCTTGATGGATGAATCCTTTTGACATTATGTAGTGGCCCTCATTATCTCTTTTTATGGTTTTTAGTTTAAAGTCTATTTTATCAGATATAAGAATAGCTACTACAGCTCATTTTTCATTTCTGTTTGCTTGGTAAATCTTTTTCCATCCTTTCACTCTTAGTCTATGTGACTCTTTATAGGTGAGGTGGGTCTCTTGAAGGTAGCATATAGTTGGGTCTTTCTTTTTAATCCAGTCAGCCAGTCTATGTCTTTTGATTGGTGAATTTAATCCTTTTAAATTAAGAGTTGTTATTGAAAAGTGTTGATTTACTTCTTCTAGCATTTTATTGATTTTCGTTTGGATGTCTTAAGTGTCTTTTGTTCCTTTCTTTCTGATTTACTGTTTGTCTTCTGTATTTGTTGGTTCCCTGGGTTGCAGATAAACTTTTTTTCCCTCTTCATTGTTGGCATTTTTATTTTACTAGTGGGTTTTGATTTTTCTTGAGTTTTTATAGCAGTGGTAATTATTTTTCAGGTATCAAACCCAGTAGTCTCTTGAGAATTTATTGTAAGGGTGGTCATGTGGTAGTGAACTCCTGCAGTTTTTGTTTGTCTGAGAAATATACTATTCGCCCTTCATTTCAGAAGGGTAGAGTATTCTTGGCTGGCAATCTCTGTCTTTTAGTATTTTGAATATATCATCCCATTCCTTTCTGGCTTTTAGGGTTTGTGATGAAAAGTCTAATGTTAGTCAGATTGAAGCTCCCTTATAGGTGATTTGATGCTTCTCTCTTGCAGCTTTTAAGATTCTCTCTTTGTCTTTGAGTTTTGCCAATGTGACTATAACATGTCTTGGAGAAGACCTTTTTGGGTTGAATACAGTTGGGGATCTTTGAGCTTCCTGAATCTGAAGATCTGTGTCTTTTCCTAAATCTGGGAAGTTTTCTGCCACTAGTTTGTTGAATATGTTCTCAATGCAATCTCCTTTTTCCTCCCTTTCTGGAATACCCATGACTTGGATATTTGATTGCTTAAGGTTGTCTGTTATCTCTCTTAGATTTTCTTCAATGTTTTTAATTCTTTTTTCTTTTCTTTTTTTTTTTTCCTTTTTTTTTTTTTTTTTTTTT
>NW_007727693.1:376350-378843 GCF_000696425.1 Galeopterus variegatus | reverse complement strand
ACTCGAAATTCCTTGTCAGACATTTCAAGGGCTTCTTTTTCTATAGGATCTAGAGCTTGAGGGTTATTCTCTTTGGTGGTATGCTTTCTTGATTTTTCATATTTCTGGTATCTTTCCTTTGGTGTTTAGTCATTGTGGCAAGAGATTTCATAGTCCACTGGTTCGACACTATTGTCTGGCTAGGATCCTGCTGGGGCTGCCAATTTGGCATGGCTGCCTCAGTGTCTGCTCTGTCACCCACTGGCGCCTCGGGTGCGTGTTCACCTCGGGTCTTGGGCCTCTCCAGGCAGGTGCCTCTCTGGTTGGCATGCACTCTGCTGGTCTGGGGATGGAGTCCAGTGGCAGCAAGGCCTACTTGCTGGGTCATGTGCTGGCACCATGGGGCATGTGGTCTCTGAGGATCTCAGGCCTCCAGAACTCTAAAACTTCTAATGAAAAGCTTCACAGATTGAAAACTCAAAAGTCATGCATTTCTAAATTTTAAGTGTTTTTTCCTCTGTACCATGTGGAAAAAACATCTGCACATCTTCAACAAACTCAGAGTAGTTGCACCATTCACATTATTTTATTTGGAGGGGACATAGAAGAAGTGGCTGTGACCACAGAAAGTCCATAAGGACAACACTGAGCCCTGATATTTTTGGAATAGTGTTCAGCATTTGGCAGTTACTAAGAATCTGAGAGATGGCCAGTCCATAGGCAAAATAAAATCAGTATTTTAAAAGCAGCATAAATGTTAAACTCCTTCAAATTTAATTTATTTATTTATTTATTTTTTAAAGGATGACCGGTAAGGGGATCTCAACCCTTGGCCTGGTGTTTTTAGCACCACGCTCAGCCAGTGAGCAAACCAGCCATCCCTATATGGGATCCGAACCCGTGGCCTTGGTGTTATCAGCACTGCACTCTCCCGAGTGAGCCACGGGCCGGCCTAAAATCAGTATTTTAAAAGCAGCATAAATGTTAAACTCCTTCAGGAAAGAACATGGTTGGTGACAAACTGATTCCAGGATCCAGCTTGGGGCATCCTGTATGATTCAACTGTTTACTTCCCCTGTGTTCCTTCTCCTACAGATGGAGATCCTTGGTTCCCTAGATCTCTGTCACTTTGGGTCTAGCCCCTAACAGCTTTTGAGGTAGGAGGCTTTCATGCATCAGGTATTGCATTAGTCACTTATGCTAAGATCAGAGTTAACACCATCAGATCTCCTGGATCTCCCTGTAGGCATCTATTTGTTTCCTTTTATCTTAAGTCAGACAAAAATAGATGGTGGGAGGTAGAATGAATATTCCCTTTCTAATGGTATTCTTAAGTCTGGTCCAAGTTCATGATTCTTCCCTTTTCTAATTAATACAGGTTTTTATCCATCAATTCTGGTATGTAAGGATTGAGACATTTCTTTTTTTTCCCATTCCCAAGTCTATCTCTGAGCTCCCATGCTGTTGGGGCTGGCAGTGCATTTAATCTTTAGTGTCATCTGCCCTCTATTCCACCAGATTGTCGACGTTTTGATGCATTTTGGGCTGCATCAAAATATCAAGAAGGCTCCTTCTGTCTTATTCATAACCTCTGCAATACCTATTGTCCATGCTCCTTTCAAGTCTGGCAGCAGTACTGCTTTTGTTTCAGGCTTAGAGACATGAAAATCATCACTTTTGATTAGGGTCCAGTGTCCCTGAGTGCCTACAGAGCAATGCCCTGAGTTTAGCTGACTTCTCAGGTTAGTGCTACAGAGCAGGGCTATTCTTTGGACAGGTGTGACTCTGTTATCCATACACCTCCCTTTATGCTGTTTTCAAGTCCCTGCTCTCCAACACACCAACATGATATGGTCAATGAAGATTTTTTTTTTCCTGTCAGCATAGCAAAACATTCAAATCAGGAAATTCAAAGGATTTGGCTACTTTCTTGCTATGGTGTAAAGAAAATGGAAGGGAGGATTATTTTGAGTTAAATCTCAGTAAATGATGCTGCCTCATTCCCACTGAAGGAAGTAGGATTCTTAGTAAGACCAAAAAATTTTTCTCTTTTGGGTTCTCTCACTTTCAATATTTTTCACATAATCTACGTGTTGTTTTTTTTTTTTAACATTTTAAAGCTGTTTCAGAACTCTCCTAAAAAGATCACTGCCCTTTCTCCTTCTGAATACTGTTAACCTTTGTTGAGTAATCATAATTGCACTATAATTATGTGACTCCTTTGTTATGTGTGTGCCCATGTGTCGACCTAGCGCTGGGTCTGGGGCTCACATAACCCACAAGCCCATTATCCAAACTGGTTCACAAACTCTTCACATGCCAGGCTGGGTTTCCAGACCCCTCACATGCTTGGCTGGGTCACCAGACCCCTTACTTGCAGGTCTATGAGCTAGGTAACTATCAAACAGGCCCTTAAAAGCCGTAGGTTGGACGGTATGGCCCTGCAGAACAGCGTCTGCCCGAGGCAGTCGCCAGCCAAACCAGGGCACCGTGCATGCACACCAACTCCACCCA
>NW_007727693.1:375085-376122 GCF_000696425.1 Galeopterus variegatus | reverse complement strand
CCTCACATGCTTGGCTGGGTCACCAGACCCCTTACTTGCAGGTCTATGAGCTAGGTAACTAGCAAACAGGCCCTTAAAAGCCGTAGGTTGGACGGTATGGCCCTGCAGAACAGAGTCTGCCCGAGGCAGTCGCCAGCCAAACCAGGGCACCGTGCATGCACACCAACTCCACCCACACACAACTTGCTTACAAAGAATGTTGCACCACCCCCAACCTGACCTAAGGCAAGGGAACCTGATTAAACTATTCTATTTTCCCAACACCATGCAATGGGTTACTAGAAATAAAACTCTTTTTCTTTAGTTGATTATGAGCACTTGTGGAGTCCAGTGGGTGGAAATGGATTTCTTTACTTCTTTCCTTTCCCTGTTGAGCTGTCACTTTGTACTTACAGAGTTCATCTTCTTTGGGTATCTGCAAGTTCTTTCCCTCCCTGGTCTCTTTTGTTCTGCACCAGTCTCAGCTCTTCTGGTGTACAGAGAAGCCAAGGTCATGATAACCTTTGTTCTGGACTGGTGTGGAAGCCATCAGTTCTTAAAGTTCCTGTGGTAGTCATTAGGGCACATGGTAGGATGACACTTCCTCAACAACTTTCTAGTTACGCATGTCCATGTGATGTGCTTTGGTCAGTGAAATGTGGGCTGAAGTAACGTATGTCACTTCTAGGGGTAACTTTATGATTTTTGCTGTCCCACTCCATGTTGTGGTTCATCAAGGAAGCATGAGTTAAGAAGGATACTCCCCCACTCCCCCACCCCATCCTTTCATGTTTAGCTTCAGTCCTTGAATGACTACAATGAACAGAATTCCAGTGTTGACTTGCCTTGGACACATGGAGGGAATGAGAAACAGGAGTGCTATGTTTAGCCACAGAGATCTTGGGATTGAGTTTTACTGTAGGATAACCTCACCCATACTGACAATCTTCTTTAGGAGTAGATTAGTTGTTCTAGAGTTTTTGGAGTGGAGCATCTAAAAAATACAAAATAAATATCTTCATCTTACTAATAGTGACCAACACTGATTTTTTTTTTTT
>NW_007727693.1:369287-374498 GCF_000696425.1 Galeopterus variegatus | reverse complement strand
TTTTTTTTTTTTAAACTTATGTTGTCTCTGTCTTTTTCCTTGTTCTTTCCTTTCGATCTGAGTGAGTGCAATGGAATGGAAAGAAGAGATTGATTGTTATAAACAACCTATTGTGCCACAGTAGGTCTGGCTGCCAGCAGTTTCCATTTTTTCACAGCTTCATATTTCTCAAATGATCCACACATAATAAGCATGTATACTTTCTCTCTTTTTCTGCTAAGACATGTTCTTGTTCCAAGATTGAAATCTTAGGAATTCCAATGATCCAGGAACAAAAAGCAAGATAGCATTTTTTTACAGTGATGTGGGAGCTGTATCTTTGTTAAACACAGAACTGCAGGTCTTGCCCAGGTATTTTTCATTCAGTCTTATAAAATGATTATTGATGCTTACTTTGCACTAGGGATATTACTATTTATAATCAGGGATGAATGCTTTGAATAAGAATTTCAGGGAAATATAAAGGCATATATGAGGAAGAACTGATCTATTTGCAGGTATCAGTAAGGCATTCTTGAAGAAGCAACATTTGAATTGAGAGTTGAAAGACAAGTTGCAGTTGGCCAGGGAAATGATGGCAAGAGGTTGGGGGCAAGAGATTCTGCAAAGTAAACAACATTTGCAAGAAATCTTAGGCTGGAGGAAGCATGACATGATGGAGAAAGCAAAAAACAAGTTGGGTAAGCTGGAGCATAAAGGTTAGCAGATGGCATATTATAAGACTGAAGAGTCAGCCAGGACCAGACTTTACAGGGCTGTGTAGGCCACGTTAAAGATCTAGTTCTTATTTTGAAAGTTATGGGAATCTATTGAAAGGTGAAGATTTTAGGCTGGCTATTGACACTGAAAGATTTAAGTCTGTTCGTTTGTTCATACATTTATTCATTCAGCTTTCATGGGGATTACATAATAATAGGGTGCTGCATTAGCCAGGGTCACCTTTGCTAAAGCAAGAGAAAAGGCGAGGGAAATTGCCTAAAACAAGATTAATTGTCTGTAAGCTGACTTTGATTTGGCAGCCAAAGTGTAGGGCATGAGGTGTGGATGGGATTATTTGAATTTTTTAGACAAAGGCTAAGATGGACAAGAGTGGGCTTTGCCCTTTTAATATAGTCCCCTAGGGACAGACTACATACTGAAATACAGATTCAAGAAGCCAGAATAAAGCAGGGATATATATTCCAAGTTTTACTAGCTGAAGGTCGATTACAAGCAGAAAATATGTGCAGATGTGGATAGGTAATCCAGTTTACAGAAGAAAGACAACAGTGTATATTGAAGTGTATTGTCCAGGACCCACACAAACTCTCCTTGATGTCTCCTTGAAGCTGAGTCATATTTTAAAATAGTCTGAACTCAACCTCTGAGGTTTTACGGTAGGAAGCAATTCCGCATCAGCAGGAAGCTGAATTGAATGCCCTATAGATCATTTCCACATATGAGTTTCCGTTGTGCAAAGCAAATACATATTCATTCCAATGATTTCCCCTTCATTCTTTTCAAGCTCCCAAACGGGAAAGATTAGATTCAAGTTTCTTCTCATAAATTACACAGTTTTAATTCAGCAAATTTGCATAAGCCCCAAACACCCAACTTCCTGCAAATAGTTGAAAGAAATATAGCATTTATGTATCACATTATCTATTCATAGATTTTCAAATTATAAATTATCTAGCTTTTGTACAATATGTCTATGAGAAAGGTCAGATACAATCCTTGAGCAAAGATGGAGCTGATATATACGAACTGGAGCCCAAGACTGGATTAGGAGAGTTACGGAGTAAAGTAGAACTCCAGAGCAGCCAAATTTAAAATGAAACAAACCTTTGGAGAAGTGTCATGACATGAAGACTTGCGTTAAGCACAAGATCCAAGTGTTCACCTCATCCTGAGCCTGATGGTTGATATTTGGGGTTGATGATGATTCCGCTAAGGGACTCCAAGGAGGCTCGCCTGGAGACTGGATGGACTCGGTGGCGCTGAGTTGCTTGTACTTGGCAGAGCAATGTAGCTCCCGTCCTCTTACCTTTGTTTATTGCACCGCACTCCATCGCTTCTGCCTGTCAAGTCTTCTCATCCTCCTTCTCCTTGTACCTCTTTCCCCCATCAAATTTAAATTAATATCTTTATTGTCTTTATTCGGTCAATTTTCATCTTCTGAAATAATGTCTTTTCATGTCTCCTAACTAAACTATCCCATCCTTCTTGGTCTTTCTTGAATTATTCCTCTTCCAGGAAGTCTTTTATGACTGTTACTGTCTTATTATTATTATTTTTCCTTTTCCCTTTAGTTAGAATATCTATTGTTCTTATAATCAACACCACTCAAATGCATGCCTAACTCTTCTCTAAACTTTTATGACTGTTACTGTCTTATTATTATTATTTTTCCTTTTCCCTTTAGTTAGAATATCTTTTGTTCTTATAATCAACACCACTCAAATGCATGCCTAACTCTTCTCTAAAATTTTAATGAGGTTTGTTGCATCTCCTCAGTGCTTTATGACAGGGGCTACATCTTGCACTTTTCTACTTCTTGAGCAGGCTTCGGTCGAGCATAGGGCAGGTCCTAAAAACCTGTTGACTACTTGTGTGTTGCTGTCCCTTCTCTTCCTGTCAAGATTGCGCTGTACTGTCGGGGGTTTTTACTTCAGCTGTTTTTGAAGTAATTTCACTGTAACAGCATGGGTCTTGCCAAATACATTCAAATAAAATACTGTGCAAATAAAACTCTTTTAGTGATATGGCAAGTGAATTCTAAATTTTATAGATTATTAGTTTCCTAAGTACTTATTGCACTTATGTAAAATCACACACAGTTGCTAAAATAATAATAGGAATTATATATATTTTCAGGGTATATTGTGGTCCCTCTTATGCACACGGGATATGTTCCAAGACCTGCAGTGGATGCCTGAAACCATGGACTGAACCCTGTACAAGGGGACTGCAAAAAGTTCATGGAAAGATTCATGTGATCTTCCAATTTTATTTTTCCACAAACTTTTAAAAGTATGCTCATATATACTATGATTTTTCTTACACATACATACCTATGATAAAGTTTAATTTATAAATTAGGCACAGTAAGGGACTGACAACAACTAATAACAAAATATAATAATTATAACAAAATGCCAGCATCACTCCTCTTGCGTTTTGGGGACATTATGAAGTAAAATAAGGGTTACTTTAACACAAGCACTGTGACACGACAATAGTCAATCTGATAATCTAGTAGGCTTCTAGGTGTTTATGGGGCGGGGACTGTGTACTACCTGGAAATGCTGGACAAATGATGAGTCACGTCTGGGGCAGGACAGAGTGGTACAGTGTGAGATTTCATCTTGCTACTCAGAACAATGTGTAATTTAAAACTTATGAATTGTTTATTTCTGGAATTTTCCATTTAGTATTTTCAGACTATGGTTGACCTTTGGTAACTGAGAGTGAAACTGAAACTGAAACTAAACCCCAGAAAATGAAACAGTGGATAAGGAGGGACTGCTGTACAGTTGTCCCCTGGTATACTCAGGAGACTGGTTCGAGGACTTCTGTGGATAGCAAAATGCACAGATACTCAAGTCCCCTATATAGAACGGTGACACTGCATATAATCTACGCACATCCTCCTGTATAATTTAAATTATGTCTAGATTACTTATAATACTTAATACGTTGTAAATGCTATGGATGGTTTTTTTGTATTTTCCATTTAGTATTTTCAGACTATGGTTGACCTTTGGTAACTGAGAGTGAAACTGAAACTAAACCCCAGAAAATGAAACAGTGGATAAGGAGGGACTGCTGTACAGTTGTCCCCTGGTATACTCAGGAGACTGGTTCTAGGACTTCTGTGGATAGCAAAATGCACAGATACTCAAGTCCCCTATATAGAACGGTGACACTGCATATAATCTACGCACATCCTCCTGTATAATTTAAATTATGACTAGATTACTTATAATACTTAATACATTGTAAATGCTATGGATGGTTGTTCTATTGTATTGTTTTATTTGTATTTTTTTATTGTTATTATTTTTTTCCCAGATATTTTCTACCTGAGGTTGGTTGAATCCATGGATGCAGAACCCATGGATATGGAGGGCCAACTGTACTTGATTTTCATGCTTATTTTAACTTCTACAATCTATTATAAGTGAGGAAATAGCTTACATTTACACAAAATGTTGCCTTACAAACAGAAGTCTAAACAAGATAAATCCTTAGTTCTGTAAGATGTTTAGGTTTTAATGTATTATGATATATCTATAGTGATTACTGAATTAATAAATAATTTTTATTATCTGTTTCAAGATTTACTTTAATCCTTTTCAGCTTGTATTGATAAGTTCCATAAAATTACTGACTTACATTAAGAAAAATTTCAGTCTGGTGACTATGGCCAGGAAATCTAGGTTTTCTTAAAATTCTTGAGGTTTGGATTTGGGGAGGTCAAAATATGAAATTAATTTAGTCCTTCACATATGAAGACACATGTTTGGTTACTTGGAATGCTCTAAAAAACTATTTTCAAAGTAATATATATTCATTGTAGGAAATTTGAAAAATACAAAAAAAAAAAAGGGAAAATAAAAATCATCAATGATCCTAAAATCTGAGAAAACTACTATTAACATTTTGGTATTCCTAGCTTTTAAAAACACAGCCTTTAACCATAGACATAAAATATACTTGATATTTTTATCCTTATTGTAGGGCTGGATCACAGACCCCTCTGTCCCATCCTGTGCAGGTCGTGGGTCAGGTAGTAGAAAAAAAGATTCTGGTGTCTGATGACAGGATAGACATGTTTTATTCTGATTCGAGTTCTTTCAACTAGTGGTTCAGAGCTGCTGCCTTTATACTGAAAGTAAATAACAATGGCAATGAGCCAAGGAGTATATGGGCTCACATGTATAGTTACACCACTCTTATGTAACTTGTTTACAACGGCTGTGCTGAATCATACCCAGCAGGGTATGAAGTGAGGGGTCCTGACTATATTGACTCTGTTTTCCTCTCATTTAGCTACATGGAAATGAAGAAAAATGGAAATATTTATAAAATTTTTTTAAAGTTGTAAAAATGTGAGTGTATTTTATTGCCTTTTATTATAAATTTTTGCTCTGATGAGTTCTAGTAAAAAGTCTAGCTTCCAGCTTGAGTTGCGGAGTTTTATTTTTTTACCATATCTAGATGCAAAGT
>NW_007727693.1:367382-368708 GCF_000696425.1 Galeopterus variegatus | reverse complement strand
AAGTCTAGCTTCCAGCTTGAGTTGCGGAGTTTTATTTTTTTACCATATCTAGATGCAAAGTTGCTGATTCTGATTCTTGTGGGGGATTAATTTCACTTGAAATATGTTGAAGCCTTCTGGAAAAATTGTTTAGCACAGCCTAGAACATATGCTCTAGTTAGAATTAGGGGAACAGTAATTATTCCCTCAAATTTTTAGCAAATTTTAGGTGTTAGAGAAACATTTCAGATTGACAGATGATGTTAAATTGGAAGACATCATAAACATTAAGTACAGAAAAACCTATCTGCTTTGATAACACTCAGAAATAGTAGGCTACAACTATAAAGCTCAAAACACTTATGGAGGAAGTATATCAGGAAAAGATACTCAGCAAACAACAGAGACCGAAGGTAGTAAATTATGTAAAAATTGTGCTGTAGTGGACTAACTGGTGACTATGTCTACACTGACAACAGACAACAGAGATTCTTCTTGATTTTGTAATTTTGGAAGGATTACATGTGTAGTATTGAGTATTTAACCCTTATTTTTGGAAATATGCTGGAAGTAGTTAAGGAAAAAATTATAAATATTAACACCACCAAGAAAATTAGGCATAAGATCCAAGCACAAATTCATTTAGACCAATGGATACGTCTCTACAGCACTTTGCCATATACATGAACTTTATGGCGTTCGCCCTTAGAGCAAAGGTTAAGGTGACTCAATCCAGAACACATTGATATTGTAAAATGAATCTCCATAATCATATTTGCTAAATGTCCTGAGTTATTCCATTTGTACTGTTATCACAGTACCTGAGACTGGTTAGTTTATGAACAGAAATTTATTTTTCACGATTCTGGAGGCTGTTGTATCTTTCTTATTTATTTATTTATTTTAAAAAATTACAGTACATTGAAATTGCAAAGAAGAGAACCAAACTGAGGTTACCAGAGATGGGAAAGGGGGAGGGAGAGGGGAAGGTAAGGGAGAAATTGGCAAAGGGCCACGAAAAACAATTACATTGTATGATGTTGAATATACTGACTATCCTGATTTGAGCATCACATATTGCACACAGGTATTGTACTCTGCACCCCACAAAAATGTACAGTCAACTATGTTGCAATAAAACAAACAAACAAAAAACACAACACAAAGTAATAGCCATAATCTCAGTTTGTAATTAACTCTTTGCTTTCCATTGTTCATTATTTTGTGGCTGGTGCTCACTTTTTGAAATTATTTCTCTGTTTATTTCTTTGAAATTATAAATATAAAGGAAGTGGAAATACATTAAAAAAAGAAATCCTGGAGGGTGGAAGGCTAAGATCAAGCCAC
>NW_007727693.1:362072-366298 GCF_000696425.1 Galeopterus variegatus | reverse complement strand
GTGGGATAATTTGATAAGCTTTAATTATATCCCAGCCCAAAGACAAAGGTCTTCTATAAAGGCAGATTACAAGAAGAGCAGAGGCAGAGGGTAGAGGCTTACCCTGCAACCCTTCTGTGACTCATCCTTCACGTGGATCAAGGTTGGCTTGGCCTCTGTGCATAGCCCAGTTGTGTCTCCACTCACGAGGGAAAGAGATAGGGAGTCAAGGCAATTATCCTGCTAATTTATCTAAAAAAGACAAAATTGCAGAAAGAATTTTCTCATTCCCCCTAGAATTACCCAGGTACGGGGTCTGGGATAATTAAGTTTCTGAGGGAATCTTTCCCTCCTTTTCATTTCGCATCTGTAAATACAGGCTCTTCCTCCTATCTTTGCAGCTGAAATTCGCTAAATGCTTTGAATTCTGTACCTTTATAGTTTGGCCATGAGGTCAGTATATGTAGATCTGGGAAGTTCCCTGTGTCTCTGTCTCTGTCTCTCTGTCTCTCTCTCCCTCATACACACACACACGGACACACACACACACACACACTCACACACATTCGCTCACAAAATAGAGATCCATTCCTACAATAATTCTGTTTTGATATGTTCCATATTTCATAAGTGCCTAATCAAGAGCAGAGGTTTTTATAACATGGACCTGGATCTGCTGGAGACTTAATTTAATCTTGTTTTTCTAAGAAGATTCTATGCTCTCTGATGGGAAGGCCCATGCCATATATTTCTCATTGTAACCTTCATAACACTTAAAATAGTGCTAGTCACATAGCTGTTTTTAAAAGTACTTCTGAAATTGAAATCTCCGTGTAGTGCTTATTCAATGCAGTGTAGGTCTTTAAAGGAGAGTTCTGTAGGGGGTCTAGCATGTGTGGCGCTCATGCAGGAGCAGTGGAATGTTTTATAGGAACTACCGAGCACGTTGTAATCTCTTCATGCGGTGCTGAGGAGAACAGAGGCAGAGCCAGGCCAAGACATGGGGGCTCCAGGATGGCTATAATAATTTTGTAATCCTTCACATTGCTATTCTCTGAAAATTCCTCCAACATTTATGTTAAGAATCTACTGAATAGGATGTGAGAGAAGGATGAGTAAAGAGAATCAGCTTTGCCAGTTCTCAGTTTTTCTACAATAACCACCAGAAGGTCAGTTTGGGCCTGAAACTTGCATTCACTTTGTAGCAAAATTAAAAACAGACAAACAAAAACCTATAGTTGACCCTGGGCTCCTGAGCTGGAGTGGTGCAGGGCCAAGAGCCTCAGCCATACCCCCCATGACATCCACAACCAGCCCAGCCATGACAACCAAGCCACTGCAGGAAGTGCCCCGGGCTCCCCTGCCAGAATGAGGGGGGTGCCACAGGCCATGACCAGGAGCCTCATCCTTCCTACTTCGCCCACCCTGTCTCCTTTGCCCTTCCCTTCTCCCCTTCCCCCAACTGTTCCACAACATCATAGAACATAAAAAAAATATTAATAAATAAATAAAATTAAAAAATCAAACCAAACCTATAGTTGATGAGCTGCAGCCTCCTTAGAAGAAAGGCAGGGTCAGCAAGGTCCTGAGGACGTCTCGTCTCCCTTAGCCCCACGTGCAGGAGTTTATCCCCTCCATTAATAAGCAGTTTTCTCTGAGAAGAGTTCACATAAAAACAGATTTCTTTGGTTCATTCCTGTCCAGTGACATATAGTGACTCTTTAGAAATGGTCACTCTGTGCAGCTGCCCAGCCATGCTGTGATCTGGCTCAGGACAGAGTGTGTGATGTGACAAGTTTGGATAAACCATTTTGCTTCAGGACGTGGCTCATCCATGTGTTCCCACATTCACTGAAATGTCCTGAGCTCAATCTAAAGTCTCCCCTCTCCTTTAGAGATGACTTTCTGGAGGCTTCCAATACTGAGATGAAAAATAGGAACTGCTTGGATTGTAATGATTTTTTCCTTCTTCCTGGGCTCTGTCTAGGAAGACTGATTCCTTGAAGTTTGTATTCCAGTCCCTGCTCCACAATAAATGTGGCCGGGGGAGCTGCTGCAGGTATGCAATGTGTCCTGGGGCTTCTCAAGGTCAAGTTCTCAGCAACGCGTAATTGGAAGCCCCAACAAGAGGGCCATAGAGAAAGGTGGATTTAACTTTCTTCATAAAAATTTACATTGTTAATCTTCAGTCATAATTCTTGGTATTAAAGTGTATTGGTTTGAATCTACATTAGTATCCTCCGGGATTTAGAAGCAATTACATTTAAAAATGGAATTGTGGTCCATACAGAAACAGGAATGATCTTTAAAGCAAATTAAACAAAGGCTCTAATTGCAAATCCATTTAATTTACAGACAGAGAGAATTAACCTTTGCTTCACTGGTAAATAAATATGCAGAGAAACAATAATCCGCCATTTAATGATATGAACAAAGTATTTCTGTAAGCTCCAGGGCTGATGTTTGATTACAGTTTTCATATCACTTCACTTTTTGAATTTTAAAGGGTTTAAAAAGAAATTAGTGTGTGGAGAGAACAGAATGAGGTCTCAGATAGATTCTGCTTATTCCTCTTCATTTATCATGTCTGGGGATTATTATCTAACAGGGGGATTAATGCTCTAAAACCTGGATTTTTGAAAAGTTTTGTTCACACTGATTTTATTTTATTAAATGCCCTCCTTATGTATAGTATCCTGGAATTTTAACAGCTTAATCTGGATACTGCACCAATCTTCTCCACTCCCCTAGAAAAACTGCCTTGAGTTTGTAAATCTCCAAGGTAAATTCACACTATTTACCATTTTGTTACACTCTATATGATAGTTAAATAAAACTTCTCTCTTTTAGGAGCAATTTGTAGAAAACTGAGATTCACCAAATGAGGGTGTTGAGACTTGGGTGTAAGAATTCAATGTAGTATAAAATTTGGCTTCTGTATTTTACTAAAGTCATTCCCTTTATTCCTAAACTAAATATTACACTATAGTTAGAATAAACTGAAGAAGCTGAAATTAACCACAGTTCATGAAACCTTTCAGTACCTAATAACTCATTTAATAATGGAAATACATTCTTGATCAAGGTCCCGTCTCTCAATACTGTCATAATGGCAATTAAATTTCAACATAAGTTTTGGAGGGGACATTCAAATCATAAAAGCGATAGAGTTTTGGGTTCCTAGGAATTCATGTTGGTTCAGAGCTATTGGAAAGAAATCTCTGAAAAATTTCAGTAATTTCTGTCTCTAATGCACAGTTTCTTTAGTAAATGGGTATATGGCTACTGGTCCCTTTAGGAAAGTGTTAGAGGAAGATATACACTATTCATTTTAGAAGGGTAGTGAGGATTGTCTTCAAGGAAACCTGATCTTTTTTCCATTTAGAGGCCTGTGGACTGGTAACAGGCTAAAGTCTGGAAATTGGTTGAGAAGCCACAACTGTCTCTGGAGGTGATTCAAGACAAGCTTCTGTTCACCAGAACAAGACAAATCAAATTAAACTTTAGTAGTCTATCCATCTGTTTCAGTTCTAGTGACAGAATGATCAATTAGCCAACACCAAAGAACTCTGTAGGTGACATCTTTCTGATTACTCAGTTTTTCTGCCCGTTACAATAAGTATAACCCCTGTCCCTGCAGATTAAGTTCTGCCACTTGTTCCTTAACCCTCTGGGATCCCATCATTTCTTCTGAATTCAGAGAACCCAGTGAAAAGAAGCATCTCCTCCTGTCATTTCCAGCCTGTACAGGACAGTCACCACAGAGTGTTTCAAAGATGCAGTGCCCCTTTTACCAGTTTCTAAAAACCTTGGTGAAGGAGGCTGCCTTCTGGAACTTTCCAGTAGACATACATAGGTGGCAGGTGAGGACCTAAATATACGCCAGCATTTTAATCTTCTTAAGCATTTGAATACCTTCTTCCACAATATGCCAAAGAAGTATTGACATCTTAATTTCATTCAGCTTAGGCCGTGTTTGGGTCCAGGTTTGGGCAAACTGTTAGAACCATGCCAAGGTGCTCAAGATAACATATTGAATCCAGAATCTCTGGTTAGTGCACCTTGTTAATGAAGGAGGCCCAATCAGACATTAAATTCTTCCCATTCTGATCTGACATCTCTAAAATTCATTCTCATACACATTCCCCAGGTTTTCATCAGTATAAATTGGTAAAATCTAGTAATTATTTTGGGATACATGGGACCTCTTTCTGGGCTACTCTTTGTACCTAGCCCTCTGGGTCCTA
>NW_007727693.1:358511-360108 GCF_000696425.1 Galeopterus variegatus | reverse complement strand
ATTGTGTTTTGTGGGGCACAGTGTGTTTCAATATGTGCATACACTGCACAATAATTCACTTACGGTAGTTAGCATCATTTTGGATCCATTAATCCACCACTTCTGCTCCATCCTGACTCCCTTCCCTCCTGTCCTCTGGTAACCATTATTCTACTCTCTACTTCTATGAGAACCACTTTTTAAGAAAGATTCCACATATGAGTGATACCGTGCAGTAGTTGTCTTTCTCTGCTTGACTTAACTTCACTTGACATGATGGTTTCCAGTTACATCCACGTTGCTGCAAATGGCAGGATTTCATTCCTTTATAGCCGACTGGTATTCCATTGTGTATATACCACAGTTTTTAAAATCCATTCATCCATTGATGGATGCTTAGATTGATTCCATCTCTTGGACATTGTGAATAGTGTTGCAATGAACATGGGAGTGCAGGTGTCCTTTCCATATTCTGATTTCATTTCCTATGTGTATATACCCAGTAGTGGGATTGCTGGGTCGTAAGGTAGATCTATTTTTCATTCTCCATACTGTTTTTTACAATGGCTGTATCAATTTACATTCCCACCAACAATGTAGGAGGATTCCCTTTTCTCCACATCCTTGCCAACATTTGTTATTATCTGTCTTTTTGAAAACAGCCATTCTAACTAGATGAGAGGATATCTGTCTCATAGTGGTTTTAATGTGCATTTCCCTGATGATTAGTGACATTGAGCATTTTTTTCATGAACATATGGCACACTTTTAAAGGCTGTAGGAAAAATCTTTAAGTTTGATGTATGGTTTGTTCTTAGATGATGAGTTTTCAAATGAGTTTATATTTTGTAATTTGAAATGAATTTCAAAAATATTTGATGTGCAGTTAGATGTTACAGAATTACCTGATTGTATTTTGAAGACTTGAGTATACAGAACCACCAGTTTGTGCCTTTCAATATGAGAAATGCCACATATGTAAGCCTCTGTCTGTGTGTGTGCTTGTGTGTGTGTATTTACTCATACCAATATCAGAGAAATTACTTGTTATGGATGAGCACTAAATCTATTCCTCACATTCTTGTTCACCACAGAGAAATCTCATATTTTGTCACTATTACTGCAAAACAGTCTCCAGATTTCATTTCACTGTTGGGACTTCTGTATCCTTAGGCTCTGAACAAAATGATAAATAAAAAAAAAAAGAATGACAGATGGAGAACAAAATATTAGCTTCAGTACTGAAAGTGGTTTGGAGAATGGAGCTTTAGATCTGTTAACAAAATGACCTTATGAATACTGAAGCCCAGAATTAGGCAGTTTCATCCAAACAGCCACATGCAATGCTCGACCAAGACAGACATACTGCCTCCACCCCCACTATCAGGCAGGGCTGGTCATGAGAGTAACTTCTGCTGTTTCTAAGCAAGCTGCTTCCTGAGAGGGAAGAAGAGCAGAGCTGAGTTCAATGTGCCTGACGCAATGGATCCAATATTCATGTCCCTCCAAAATTCTTATGTTTTTTTTTTTTCTTTTTCCTTTTTGTCTTTTTTCGTTACTGGTAATGGGATCGCAACCCTCAGTGTCGTGCCCGTACCGCGACCGGCAACGGGATCGC
>NW_007727693.1:302196-357661 GCF_000696425.1 Galeopterus variegatus | reverse complement strand
CGCTCAACCAGTGAGCAGACCGGTCTCTATATGGGATCCGAACCCTTGGCAGGAGCGCCACCGCACTCCCAAGCGCCGCACTCTACCAAGTGCGCCACCAGGCCGGCCCCAAAATTCGTATGTTGAAATTCTAACCCCTAATGTGATGATATTAGAAGGTGGGGTCTTTGGGAGGTGATTAAGTTATTGGGGATGGAGCCCTCCTGAATGGAATTAGTGCTCTTATGGAAGGGACCTAGAGAGAGCTCTCTTGCCCTCTTTCTGCCCTGTGAGGACACAGGAAGAGGACAGTGGACTATGAACAGGAAGTGAGCACTTCCCAGCCACCAAGTTTTTCTACACATTGACCTTGAACTTCCTGGATGCCAGAACTGTGAGCAATAAGAGAAATCAATGTTTAAGCCACCTGAACTGACCAAGACACCCAGTTTATTATTCTCAAATTCACCAACAAGATGAATTTTTCCAAGTGCCTTGAGGTAGAGTGATTAAAAGAGTTGATAGGTCAACTGTTACATTAGCAACTCTCAGAAAGGAAATATAAGGACAAAGGAACAAATTTTAATCTCCGAATACCACCAGATTAGAAGATTTTTAGGGTAGCTGTGACTGTGCAAACTAGGATGTTTGCTAAGAATTAATTAACAAATTAATTCTGTCTATACTTTGATTCCTTTGGTCCCTGAGACTCCATTGGCTTCTAGCCCTTTGCCTGAAATAAAAATTCAGTAGGTGATAGATGGTAGTAGGTATGAGTATTTTGAAAAGGGTTTCTAAATAAATCTGAACTGTCCCCTTATCTACTTTTGCCCTCTGTTAGGAACCACTGGCTTCAATCCTGATGTGCTAACTTACACTTCTTCATGGCTTTCACAAATCCTTGATTTCTGTTGCTCTTCTGGCTCAGACCCAATGCTGTATGGACCTTGCGGGGTTGCATATGTTCCAGTTTTCTGGTCCTGGAGTTTCATCCAGGTCCCAAGCATGCTGCTGCCCATGTGATAACCAAGCCCAAAGAGAATGGAGATGAGGGAAGAATATGCTTGCAAGAAAGTAACATCTTCATGGCTGGCACTGTTCGGGAACAGGATAGTTGGCAGGTATAACACTCCAACCCTGGGATGTCACCAAACCAAATAACTTTTCTGGACAGGGTTGGAAAAAAACAAAGAGAGAAAGGAGGAACTTTCACAGGGCATATGAGAAGGACATCTTTTGGATGCGGAGCAAAGAGATTCTTCAATGTCTGTCTAGTGCAGGGCTCACAAGCTGGTTGATGTGCGTGAACAAAACAGAGTTTGGTTGCCTTTAGGGCATAGACTCTCCAGTTTGCTACTATCCTTCTTCTCCACCTGCCCTCCCCCCCTTTTTTTACACTAGGCTACAGCCCACTTTGATGTTATCTGCATGGATTGGAAAGCATTTGAGTTTGTTGCCCTAGGTTTAGTTTGAACTTGAGATCCATTAAAAAAAAAAAAAATCCAAACTCTTGATTTTCAGTCTGCAACCTTATCTGGTTTTCTTGGTGGATGATCCTTAATTTCCTCATTTTTATGCTTAGTTTCTTCTTTTACTTCAATACATTCCTAAAGTACCTCTGCAGTGACAAGCCAATTACTGATCAGGTTGGCACCCTGGCTCTTCAATTCAAAGATTATACTATGCAACCATGTTCTGAGCTAATTGTCTCCCCCTGCCCCATTTATATTTTGAAGCCCTAACTCCCAGTACCTCAGAATGTGACTGTGTTTGGAGATAGGGCCTTTAAAGAGGCAATTAAGTTAAAATGAGGCCATTAGGGTGGACCCTAATCCAATCTAGCTGCTGTGCTTATAAGAAGAGGAAATTCGGACACAGAGAAACACCAGAGGTGCCCACACACAGAGGAAAGACTGTGTGAGGACACATTGAGAAGGCAGCCATCTGCAAGCCAGGAGAGAGGCCTCAGGACAAACCTACCCTGACGGTACCTTGATCTTGGACTTCGGTGTCCAGAGCTGTGAGAAGATAAATTTCTGTTGTTTAAACCTCCTCGTCTGTGGTGTTTCGTTATGACATCCTAGCAAACTAATGCATGCTTCTGTGCATGTATACTGGGGGAGGGGACAGAAGGAGATTCTATCATCTTTGATATTTTTGTCCACAAAAGGGCTTATGTAACAGTATGCCAATTTATGCTGAACATCCTGTCTTCCTTTTTCAGCACGTATCAGTAAGCAAACCATATTCCAAGCCTCACTTCTCCAGAGCCTTCTTTTTTTTTTGGAAAGACTAATTTAATGCGATATACAACCACAAATTAAGACATTCTCATACCATTCGTTGGTCTGCTTATCACTCAAACCAAGTGGCCTAGATATAGCATAGGCCTGAGGGACCCCAGAAGATAATTTAGGTAGAAAGTAATCTAGGTCACTCTGCTTCATGATTCATTTCTTTTTTTTCCCCTATAGGCTCCTGGGCCCATATTGAGTCCAAAAGGAAGTGGAGGGATAAATATAGCCATGTGAAAACCGTGGAAGCTGGGCTTGTGCAGGGAAAACACAGGCAAAGCTGAGCAAACACAACCATTATGATCAACAGGGAAAAGCATCAAGACATCTTGGGTAAAATATTCCTGTCTGCTGTTACTGCTCCACAGCAGATTTCTAGGTGCAAATAATACAGTTTTTGATTAAAAAAAACAAAACAAAACTATATCTTCTATTTCAACATAGCATTTCAATTGCTTCATCTTCAGACATTTGTATTATTGTGATTATTTATGTATTCACTTAGCAAACACTTCGAAAGCCTGGTATTGTGCTTGGCATTGGAGATAGAAACATGTGTCAGGCATACAACCTGCCCTTAAGAAATTACAGTCTAGAAGGAAGGGACGGGCATATAAATGCATCATTACAGTGAAATGTATAAGCACCACTTGGCTGCCACTGATAAATGATGTAAGAAACAGCCAAAGGAAAGCCACCTGGCATTCTTTGTAGGGGATGTCGCTGCATCTTCTACATAAAGACATCTCTAGATGAAGAACCTTCAGAGGAACCACGATGATTCCCCTCCCAGGCTTCCTTTTTCCTTGGATTGCTAGAATTCTCACAGCAAAACTGGTAACATCACATCATTTTAGTAAATGGGTAGTGTGGGTTGATATGTGAGGATTCCTCTCTTTGCAACACCCCCCAAAGGCTTCCTTTTTCCTTGGATTGCTAGAATTCTCACAGCAAAACTGGTAACATCACATCGTTTTAGTAAATGGGTAGTGTGGGTTGATATGTGAGGATTCCTCTCTTTGCAACACCCCCCAAACACATACACAGGGAATAGGAACAAAGCTTTCTTCATTGTCATAATTCTGTAAGAAAACAAGATGTGTGAAGGTAGGGGCGAGAGACTGCAAGTGGGGAGCACTGGATGGGGGAAGGCTTGACAGAAGGAGAGTTAGGGAGTCTGTGCCTTGGAAGACCTGGCTCCCCATGTTGGACGAGAGAGCAAGTTGGGCCAGTGGCATAATTTCTAACCCAGAGCTATCCCGATGGAGTACATAGAGACAGGAAATGTGGGTACCAACGTGGTGATGTTAGGGTAGAATCAGCTCTCTCAGGAGGCAAGTCCTATTGACTTCCCACCAACAGAAGCCCTTCCTGTAGTGTGAGGTCCTCTTTCATGGAATGCTGACTCCTGTGCTCCTGATTCTCATGGACATCCTGAGTTTATTCCTGTAATTGGGGGATTTGACCACAGCAGAATTTGCCCAAGGAGATCATCCTTAATATGTCGTTTTCTGATCCTAAGCGGAAAACTACAATTTGTCATGTTACCTGGAAGAACAAACAAATTGACATCTCCAGGTACTGGGGCTGCCAGGTAGCCAGTCTGACGTTTTCTATGTTAATATGAAGTTCTGGCATGCTTTTCATTGTATTACTTCAGGCCTGCTTTGCAGAAATCATGCATCAATACACAGTAATGTTTGCTTTTGGCTGAATCACTATGGTAATTGCAAAACCCTTCCTCAGCTTTGGCCGGAGAGACCTAATGGATGAGGGGTGTCTTGGAGACAGATCTCAGCAAATCTGTGAAATCCTTTCTGTCCCTTATACTGCCTCTGCTATGAGCCTCATCTCAGCTGTTTTTACTTGTGCCAGCCAACTTGCCTACAAAGCTGCACTGCAGCTTCGAGGAGTGAAGTTTTTTTTTTTTTAAAGCTTTTAGTGGCAAAAATAGCCTGTTTCTTTCCTATGTGGACTCAGATTAATAGCTGATCTCTCTCTTTTTTCCCACTTGCGAAGTTCAATGGCACCTTTCCCAATAAATATTGTCTGAACAAACCCAGCTTGTGGTGGCCTAGAATGGTTACATTATGGGAAATAAACTGCAAAGGAAGTTTGCTTAAGAAATGGAGAGGAAGCACAGGGCAGTTCATTTTAGGACCATAATTGGCCAATGGTCCCTTCTGATATAAGGCAGCTAGTTTCACTGCTGTGTAGCAAAACCCACTGATACATTTCTTAGGTAATTTCATAGAAATATTCTGTGACTGCTTTGCCAGCTACGATAGACATTGAAAGCTAACTGTTTAAGAAACGCAAAGGTTTTGTACAGTAAGATTAGGTAAATAACTGACATTTTCTGTGAACCAAGTAATAGTAGACTATCCTTTTGGAGGAAGCATGTTTTAATAGCAGAAGAGGAAGAAAAGCCTTGAGAGTTTTGTTTTGTTTTTATTTTTTTAAACAGTAACCCTGAAAAGATTCAAATCAGCTATCAAGTGTTTGCATTTGGCCCTGTCTGTGCTGCTCTATGAATAAACCATATCCCCTGCATAACTCTCTTAAACTAATTTTATAGTCTAATGCTCTAGAATAACACATACTTTCAGAGAAATATAGAAACTGAATTTTAATTCTGTGTACAGCAGTAGCCTAGCTCAGAAGGCAATCCACGCCTTGGTTTGCCTCTGTGGTTCCTGTGTCAGAATGCTAGTCTCTGTCTTAGAGTGCCTGCCGTGTGACAGTACACTGCTGGATCTGGGGGTTCTAAATAACTACATCATTTCATATAATCCTTAGAACAATCTGAAACAGAGAGTATTATTGTCCTTGTTTTTTTTTTTCCCTTTTTGTCTTTTTTTACTGACCGGTAACGGGATCGCAACCCTCGGTGTCGCGCCCACACCGCGCTCAGCCAGCGAGCGGGAACCGGTCTCCACATGGGATCCGAACCCTTGGCGGGAGCGCCGCCGCGCTCTCAAGCGGTGCACTCTCCAGTGCACCACCGGGCCGGCCCATATTGTCCTTGTTTTAACAAAGAAATTGAAGCTCCGAGATGTTAAGCAACTTGTTAAGCAACTTGCTCAAAGTATCACAGCTTGGAAGTACCTGCTTCTGAAGCCTTTATTCCTTCCACACTGCTGCAAGTGTGGGTGGAAGTAGCTGGCAATTTTATAACCGGAGTTAAGTGTACCAGTAGCTCCCCAGATATCTCTTTTAATGTGCTAATTGACCAGAAATTCCTGCTTAATCAGAGGAAAGGCTCTGTCTTGGGTAGGCTCCTGAATGCTGCTGGAGACTTGTTCATGCCCTTTGTCAGAGGTTAGATTTTTGATGTTCTCAAACTCCTGAATGCAAATACCCAAAAGTGCATGAATGTAAACCTTCTAGGAACTAAGTGTATGATTTCATGCCACATCAGATGCCATGCCATGCTGCCAGCATTTTGGTATAGGTGGGCTGAGGGAGAGATCACACGTTTTAAGAAAAATGTGTGATAAATATAAATTGAAAATACCCTAGTCATTATAATTACTTTTATTGTTATTATTATTGCACATTGGGAAAAATAATTAGTAAAAGCTGGGTAAATTTCATGAGGGGAGGAAGAGGGTGAACAAAAGACGTAGTAGTTCATGGCCTGAATAAAAGCTCAAGGGCAAATCTTTGGAGACAAAATGAGTGATAAATTATCCCTAATTGCAATTTTTTTTTCAAGCTGGCTCTGAACATTCTCTTTTCCCACACTGCTGCAGGTTTCCTTTCCTCTCTTACTTGATCTAAGATTGGCTGTCTCATGAGGACATTGCTTTTTCCTGCAGACCTTTGAATGGAGCCTGTCCTCAAATCCCAGATACCTCGCGTACCTCGGGGCCTCGCCGTAGTTTGTATTTTCTTGCTCCCCGTTGACTCTTCCTGGCTTCATTTTCCTTCCTCCTTCACAATCACCAGCTGCTGTGAAGCACATGCCTCCACCTTTTCCACCTCATGCTGTCCTTGTTACTCCTGGCTGATCTCTCCCACTCACCGATGACTTCAACTTGGGGCTCAGGCCCTCTCTTCACCACAACTCCTGTCATGACTCTCAGTCATTTCAACATCTATGTAGACACATCACTCAGCAAAATGGCTTCTCAATTCCTTAACCTCTTTAGCTTTCGTGGACTTTCTGTCCACCCCATCGTAGCTACCTACTCTCACGGTCCTTGTTAAACTGCACTACCCCTGAAATCTCAACTCACCCAACTCACTGTCTGACCATCTCCTTTATCCACCTGACTTTCCTGATACTCCTATTCTGACAAATTTCACATTTCAGTGAGATCTTTGCTCAACTGACCCTACCACTTTTTCACTTTCTATTCCTCTTATGTTCTCACTTTCCTATTGCCCTGTGTAGACATAAATGTCTAGAATAAAAATCTTTCTCTTGCGGGCTGGCCCGGTGGCGCACTGGATAGTGTGCCGCTTGGGAAGTGCGGCGGTGCTCCCGCCCGAGGGTTCGGATCCCACATACAGACCGGTTCCTGCTCACTGGCTGAGCGAGGCGCGGGGGCAACACCGAGGGTTGCGATCCCGTTGCCGGTCCCGGTCCGGTACGGGGGCGACACTGAGGGTTGCGATCTGTTGCCGGACACGGAAAAAAGACCAAAAAAAAAAAAAACTTTCTCTTGCAAGCACACTTAGCTCTCTTGCCCTTTTTTCCTTCGCTGAATTTACTTTCATATATTTCCATATGTGTATATATGTTATATAAGTACATAACACACATGCACACACAGGGTCCATATTTATATATATGGAGCAGATACCTGGGTTTAACCAGTTCTGTAGTTCAAATGTGTCCCCCAAAATTCATGTGTTGGAAACTCCCAGTGCAACAGTATTGAGCTGTGGGACCTTTAAAATGTGATTAGGTCATGAGGTCTCTGCTATTATGAATGAGTTAATGTCATTAGTGGGAAAGTGGGTTTGTTTTAAAAATTAGTTCAGCCCTCTCTTGCCCTCTCACCTTCACCATGGGATGATGATGCAGCAAGAAGGTCCTCACCAGGTGCTGGCACCTTGATCTCGGACTTCCCAGCCTCCAGAACTGTAAGGAATAAATTCTTTTCTTTATAAATTACCCAGCCTATGGCATTCTGTTATAGTAACACAAAATGGACTAGGACAACCAGGATCAGGTTTTTCTGAGATATCAAACAGAAATAGTGGAAATATAAATCAAATATTAATTACCAATATGAGAAGGAGAAAACAGGGAAACAGGGATGAAAGCAAGACTTCTCTGAACTTTTTTTATACTTTTGTCTTTGAAAACAATTTTTACAGTATGGTTAAGAAATATTTTTAGTTTGTGTTTTTTGAAATAGTTATCTCAATACATTTATCATGGTAAGAAACTCACAAGCTTTTGCTAAAAATATTCTCAATTCGTAGGCAGTTCTAGGCATGTTTTCATTGTCAAGCAGAGATATATGTTAATGTAACTTTGGTCAGACTGTCTTTATTCATTAAACCTCAAGAAGTTTAAGGGCTTAAAAGAGAAGTACTGATACTCGTTTTGTCAAATTCTCAAGTTTCACAGTCTATATTGCAAAGGAGGATCTTTGTTTCTTAAATTTTTTTTAAAAAGGTCTTATTGAGTTATTCATGTACCATATAATTTATCCATCTGAAGGGTATAATTCAATGGTTTTTAATATGTTTGCAGAGCTGTGCTGCCTTCTCCACAATGATCTGTTATTTCTGTTGTTCATGAAGTACGTAATATAAAATTTCCTTTAGTGAAGGTCTGTTGGTGGGAACACTCCCTCATCTGAAAATATCTTCACTTTACCTTCATTTGAAATGATAGTCCTACTGGATTCACAATTCCAGATTTACAGTTATAGTCTCTCAGGACATTGAAGATGCTGTTTTTTTTGCTTCCATTGTAGCCAATGAGAGGTTGGTTATCTGTATAATTATCATTCCTGGTGAAAGGTCTGTTTTTTCTCTTCATCTCCTTCAACATTTCTTTTCTTTTCTTAGCCATTCTGTAGCCTTATAAAATATGCCTAAATGTTTACCTCACTTATTTATCCTACTCAGATTATGTGGAACTTCCTTTTCCTATATGTACATGTCTTTTATCAATTCAAAAAAATTTTCAGTGATCGTCTTTTCTAACCTATCCCTTCTGCCTTTCTTAATGTTCTCTCCTTCTGGGACTCAGTGGGATTCATGCTAGAGTCTCTCGTTCTCTCTGTTCTTTCATATAATTGTTTTCTTCATTGTTTTCTCTCTGTCCTGCACCCTAGGCCGTGTCTGTAGATCTACTTCTGGCTCACTGGCTCTCTTTCCTCATGTTCCACACATTCATTGAGACTCCAACGCATTTATGTTTTATTTTCAAATGTTGATTCTCCCTTAATTCTTTATGGCTATTTCTGACTGTCACTTCTTCCTTGATCTTTTTTTTTTTTTTTTTTTTCATGTATTTTAAAAAAACATTGAAACATTTCATACATGTTCTTTTATACATTGTATCTAATAATTCCAAAAGCTGAGTCTTTGGTATCCTAAAACTGTTGTCTGTTTTTTCTGCACATACTCACATTGGTCTGCATCTCTATTTTTGGTTCATCTCTGATTCTGAGTTCTTCTTACTTTGAACTTAAATTGTGGGAATTCCAGATATATTTCTGATATAATTCAAGATATATTTCTGAAATGTATTTATTTGTTTTATGTTCTATTGCCTGTATTCCCTGACAGGAATGTGAGCTGCTTGAGAACAGGGACTCTGTCTTGTTCACACTACGTTTCCAGTGCCTTGAACAGGGCTTGACATATAGAAATTACTCAGGATATATTTGCTCTCTTATCTTCTCTCTCTCCTTGTCGAACACAAATATGCTCATGTTTTGTCATACAATTGCAGTGCTTCCATTGATCCTAATTTAATAACCATGCTCTAAATTCATTTTTTGGGGCCACATATGTATGGTGCATTTAGCTTCCAGAGAAGAAAAAAATAAGTGCCAAGTATTGTCAGATTATAATATTTTTCTAATTTGTGCCTCTGAGATGAATAGTTTTAAAAATAAGATACTATTGACTTTGGGTAAATATGGGTTCAAAACTGGATGCTAAACACATTTGCCATCCTGGCTAAAAGGGTAAATATAGTTAGAAAATCCCTACTTAATTCTGAAACTAATTTGATATGTCTTTCAGAGACACCTTTTTAAGTCACAATAGGTTGTTAAAATCCTAAGTATAAATGTACAAACCTTATCTTTATTGAACTTGGTATTATTCAAAAAATGAAAAATAAATTCTATCTTTTTGAAAAAAATAAAACATGCTTTATGATTAAGTAGAATACTTAAAGAACACAGAAAATATAACCAAGTTAATTATGTATTTACAAAACTGATTATATAGCCAGGAATTTTTGTATTTTACCTCTCAGGTAAATTTTTGTATTTACCTTTCATTTGAAATGAAATTCAAAAGATTTCATTTGAAACATGAGTCTTATGTGGCTCAAGCTTAACTTGACACAAACTGTTATAAACTAATTGTAACTCTCAAAGTCCAAGCATTGCAGTCTCAATCTTCTTTAGGCTTTTATTAAATACCTATGGCAGGGTATTGGTAAAGGGACACAAAAGTCAACTATATTGTATATTGATAAATTAAAATAATAATAATAAAAATAAATAAATAAATAAATACCGATGGCAGGGTAGCAACCAGAGCCCCAAATATTAAACATTTCTCTCCACTTAGTTACTAGCATACTCAGGGCATTTTACAACAATGTCCACATTAAAAGTAGGCATTGATGTTCATTAAGGTCATATTTGAAAATAATGATAACAAGAACCATGGAATAAGGGCATTTTACAATGATGTCCACATTATAAGTAGGCATTGATGTTCATTAAGGTCATATTTGAAAATAATGATAACAAGAACCATGGAATCACTTAAGAAAGATCCTTATGCCACTAGGGAAATGGCATTAGGAACCAAGTGCTATGTACATTATTAATGAATGGTTTGGTTTACCATCAAAGTATCATTCATTTACTTGTAACTGAAGTAGTTTTATGAAAAAATTTGATGGCCTTCGGATGATTACAAAAGATTTAATGTTTCTACCCTTTTCTCCCATCAGAAATATCACTTCTTCACCAGCAACTGTGTGTTCTCTGTGGTTCACTGAGTTAGAACAACTTTATTGGACCTCTTTTAAGACAAGAATTTTCAAGACTCTAGAGAGCTTCCAGATCCCATGAGTACTTAACAGGGGAGGGAGTCAGGGATTGCATTATTTATGTCGGGGCTTCTGTTCTCTCTTATCCTTGTGTTGGAGCCCCAGCTTCTGATGCTCTTTCTGCCATTTCTTCCCTTGTGCTTTTGTCACTCTGACAGTCCGGGTCAGGGTGATGGAGATTGATTGAAAGTTTCTCCAACTCACGCCAGGTGAACAATGTTCGAGGTAGTTGGCAAGAAGACATTATGCATTTCTGAATGTATCAAGACTCTCAGGAAACGCTTCAGCCCTGGAACAGTAAGGTAGGGATCATATTATGCTTGCTTTCATACATAGTGATAGGCATAAGACACTGGTAGGGATTCAGGAAACACATGTTGAATGAAAGACTTTATTGAATGAAATTATTACACACTGCAAACAGGATGCTGATATATCTGGCTACTTTGATGCCAGATAAAAGTAAAGCCCTTTTTGCTTTCAAAGCATCTGGTAGTCTTCCAGAATTTTACTTGGAGACTAAATCTTCAAACTAGAAGTTGAAAACTTACTAAAAAAGTTTGCAAAGTGAAACAAGGAGCTAGTATAGGTTGGCTTAAAAAATAAATGTACACTGAGTGAGTATCGAATTTGTAGCTATACAAATGACTAATGAAATCACCTCCACAATGACACATAATTGAGCCTGGAAAATATCCAGGAAGTCTTGATTACATTACATTTCCTTTATGTACTTCTCTACAGCCTGGCTTGGCTTCTTTCATATTCAGATATTTCCCTCTGGATGAGATTCAGTTGCACTTTCTTGACGTGTCCTCAGATTGCCTGTTAGATTTCCTTAAAGGACCAGGGTTTCCTTATTCAACACATTCAGGCAAATGAATCTTTTATAAGATATTAGGCTGCCGGTAAAATCTCCTTACTCCTCTTTCCAAAGGGCTGAATGCTTTGAAATCCTTCAATCTCTCTAGGTAAGTCTCTTCCCTTCCCTCTAAGGCACATAGAAATATCATACGGGCCTATTGGCTTCCAACCAAATGTATTGGAAGACATTGTTCAAAGCAAAAGATGCATGAAGAGAAGGATCATTGTGAATACCGACATCTATGGACTGTGCTTGATGGTAAACAAAGAAACTGAATTCATAAGTAAGAAGAAAATAATTTTTGGGGTGGCATTTTAGTGGAAGCTTCATTTTTAATTATGGGACATTAAAAGGTTTAATAATTATTACCATTAATAATAATGCTGCCTGAACAACCAATCACTTTAACCCAGTCATCTGGAAAAATCATGGCAGCCTCTTATCTGATTAGTACTTTGAGCTTTTATCCACAGTGCAAATTAATGTGAATTTATCCACTTTTTAGGTTTTAGGGCATGCTAGACGACAACTGCAATATCAGAAGTTCTGTTAGGAATTAAAACTGCTAAGTTTTTTTTTTTTTTTTTTTCCTTTTTGTCTTTTTTCGTGACCGAAAACGGATCACAACCCTCAGTGTTGCGCCCGTACCGGACCAGGACCAGCATCGGGATCGCAACCCTCGGTGTTGCTCCCGCCCCTCGCTCAGCCAGTGAGCGGCCGGTCTGTATGTGGGATCTGAACCCTCGGCGGGAGTGCCACCGCGCTTCCCAAGCGGCGCACTGTAGCAGTGTGCCACCGGGCCGGCCCTTTTTTTTTGTAACTAAAATAAAATTATTTAGTAACCAATGTTGTGTTCTCCCTCTTAATGAAAAATTTCTCAAAATTTGTGGTGATACGATAGTAACGGTAATGATAATAGCAGCTCCTATTTAATGAATGCTTCATATGTGTCAGGTACTAGGTTAAGTCATTTACATACCTTGTTTCATTTATTTTTCTAGTTACCAGCTCTCAAAGTAGGTATTACCCTCCCCATTATACAAGAGAAAATTGAGGCTTAGTGAGTTTAACTTGCCCAAAGACCCTTAACTAATAGATAAAAAAAATGGAGAATCCCAGTCTGGGACTGATGGCAAAGCCTATCCTTTTGACCATGTTGCTATTTGGCGTGTGTGTGTGTGTGTGTGTGTGTGTAGGGTCATTCATATATAGAACCCAACCAATTATGAACTACTGTGAAAAGCTGTTGCTGTTGGAAAACTTGCCATGGCTGGAGCAGGCTTGAATTTGAGACACTGCTCTTGACACTGATTAGTTTCTCATTGGCACTATATATCCTGAGGTGGATCATGCCAGCTGGAATAACTAGTAGTCACTAATGAGGACCTTTCTCCAGACATCCATATCCATATATGTGTGTATCTCTGAGAATTTCAGAGATCCACACACATAATTCAGCAATTACATAATGCAGTTGCATAGAAGTTTAATTGTTCCATCCATATATTTATAATTTATTGAATGTTTTCTATGTGGCAGGCATTGTTTTAACTTAAGAACTATTTTTTTTTTCTGCTTTACTGATGAAAAATTTGGGGCACAGAGAGTTTAGCAGGTTTTCCTGCAATGTACAGATGATGAATGGCAGGGCTGGGATGGTAATCAGACCCCTTGACCACAGAGCCATGGCTTAGGGACTCGATGGTGTAAAAGACTCTTGTGACAGAGACATTGCTAGGGACTCAATGGTGAAAAAGACCCTCTAACCCTCAAAAATGTAGAAGAGAGAGATATAAGTAATCGGTTCTCCGCTTTAGTTCATGAATACTGATGTGTTTTCCAGATCAGAGCTTCAATGAACAATAGAAACTCCCAATAGATGGCGAAGAAACACTCTTCATTTTGATGAATTTGATTATTAAGAGAACCTTGAACTAATAGAGGTCAGGCTGACAAGAAGTGCCTGCTCTACTCCTGACATTAAGCTTAACATAGCTTGAAATACCTCAATAATTCATGCCAAAACAAGTATTTTTAAGCCAGAATACTTAGCTTAGAATAGTGGCCAATGAATATCTACTTTGTATTGAGATTTTTCCAAATCTATTTTTCACGTATATGAATATAAATTAAGAAGGGTTATATAACCCAGATAAAATAAAGCTTCTACATCTTCTAGTGATACCTTTAAATCAAATACTCTCATGAGATCAAATTATAAATGAGGTGGTAAAATGAAAAAAAATCCATGAGCTAGAAGTCAGATTATAGATCAAGACTTACAGTATAGATGACTGGATACAGAGTTTATTGTTTCATTTGTTTGTTTCTTTTTAAACTCATATTCTTCCACAAAGGATTTGAAGTGGCTTACAACAAAAACACATATACAAATATGTTAAGAAAAATAAGAATTTTTAAATAAAAATATTGAGTAAATATGAATTAAAAGACTAAGGTAAAAATCATAGGCAGAATTAAGTAAAAAGTTTGAGGTAATTATGCCTCTGAATCCATTGTCAAATTGTTATATGTGAAAAGGCAAGAGCTTCCACTCCTGAATTAACCACACTGGGTATCCCTACCAGATAATTTGTCTGGGTGGATGCAGGCTTCACTGGGCATTCTGGTATAATTTTTGGCATATGTGTTTGTTACAACATTGCTCTGAAAAGCACAAGCCTACTCATTTGTAGAACAAAAACTGGGCAGACATAAAATCAAGAGATGATGTCACAGTCTTGGTTAAAACACTAAGTAGGTCTCGTTTATTTTTTTACCTCTATAGACTTCAGTCTTTAGGAATTTTTCACTGGAAACTGTATTAATGATTAGCTTGGAGGACATGAGCAACACAAACTTAATGAGCTAGAATGCATTTGACTGTTAGAATCCTAGAATGCTAGAGTGCAGAAGACTGGCAGTGGAATGACTCAAGTGGGTGGTTTACTGGGTGCCACCCACACTCTCTCACCCGCCTCCCTGTGGCCCAGCACTTCAGCCACCAGGCTGGCGGGACTTGGGAAGCCACCTGTGATCACTCATGGCAAGTACTCCGTGTTCCTGCAGTATGATCAGCTGCCGACTGCTTATTATTGTTGATATCATTATCATTATTATCGAATGGAACAGGAAGAAAGGAGGAGAATGGGGAGAGGGTGGAGATGGCAGATATCACAGCGGAGAACAAATAGAAGGAAAATACCAGATGGAGGGGAGTGGCATTTAATATAGGAGACCTGAGGGGAAAAGAGAGGAAGATGAGCGAAAAACCGAGAGGAAAGAGACAGGTTTAAATAGAAGAAACAGGGACAGAACCAATTTGACAGTTTTGCTCATCCTGGTATGACCCCACTGATTCCCTGTGGATGCCACCTTGGTCATTTCTGGGATGCAGGAGGAGGACAAGCAATGGGGTAGTGGCGGCCACTGTCTTGGTCACTCTTCAGTAACTCCCCAACGTCTGAGAAGCTGAAGGCAGCTGTGTCCACTGTGGGACAGGGTCTGCGGCAGGAGGCAGAGTGTCTCAGTGTGGGGGTGACTCATTCTGGCACTGACGTAGCCTGATGAAAGCAATTCAGCTGCACTGGGCTGAACCTGGTCATAATTAATAACAGGATACCTGTGTCTGCAGCAGGTCCAGCATCACCAGCAGAGTGCTGCCTGAGGCAGAGGCAGGGGAGAAGAAGCAAAGAGAGCAGAACGTGGAAGACAAGCAAGAGGGAAGACAACGGCTCGCAATGGTCTTTAGGTTGGAGGAACCTGCGGGGGCTTTGTGGGTACAGATGCAGACAATCGAGATTTAAAGGAACTCACACTTCAGGGCCTGTTATGTGCCAGGCGTAGTGCTGGATGCCTTTTCTATGCAACTCATGTAATCGCACAACAGTACTGGGCAGTTGCTGTTGTTATCCCCTTTTTATTGAAGCTAGGAAAAGAGCTTGCTTGGTATAAGCAGGTTGAAACTCAGGTCTGTGAGACTTGAATCCTGGTACATGTTTTTAAGTTCAAAATAATCATCAAATCTACATTGCTCTTAAAGAGAGCAATGTTTATTTACCTATGTATTTAAAGCAAGTAGTCATGACCTGCTAGTAGGGTCACTACGTGTCCTTTCCAGTGTCTAACTTAGTGTTTTTTGATTTTGTTTTGGTGGCTGGCCAGCAGAGGGATCGAACGCTGGACCTTGGTGTCCTCAGCACCACCACACTCTAACCAACTGAGCTAACTGGCCAGCCCCTAACTTAGTACCGAAATCTCAAAGTATCAATCTACTCTTTAGCCTTAGAAAATACTAAAGGATTTTGTGGTGGGAAGAAAATAAAAAGAAACAGACTTTGAAGTCAGAGAAATCTGGCCTCAAATTCTGTTTTCACACTTCATTTGCTATCTGATCTTAAGAATCTGTAAAACAGAATTAGTGATATTAGCTTTTTGTGGGGTTTTTTTTGTGAGGATGAATTGAGTTATGGTAACATATGTAGTATAGTATTTTCCATTTAGGGAGCACAGAATTATTAGTTTCCTTCCTTTCTCTTAAAATTTTAGAAAGAATTCACTGCTTCCAGAATTTCCCAAACTATGCTCTGCAGAACATTAGGGGTTCTGAGAGATATAATTATGTTCTTCCTAATAACATGTTTTGTGGTTAGATATGTCGGCTTCAAGTGAATCACTGTCTTCTCCTGTTTCTACCCCCTCTTTTCCCTCCCAGTATCCTATCAGACAGAGCTCATTGATAAATTCCAGGTGGATTGAGGAACTAAATGTGAAAAGTAAAAGTTAAAACCATTTACAATAAAATATAGAAAAATATTCATATCATTTTTTCATAGTAAGGATTTCTTTAAAAAAGACAAAAACCCAAAACATGAAGGAATTTTGACTACATAAAAATTCAAAACTTTTCTACGCCAAAAGATACAATTAAAAATTGTATATAATCCATAGACTATAGGAAGGTATTTCAATGCATTTAACCAACAAAAGATTAGTGTCTGAATATATAAGCCCTCTTACAAATCAGTAGGAAAAGGCAAACAATGCAACAGAAAAATAAGCAAAGGGTCTTAACTGAAAATTCAGAAAGGGGAAGTTGTATGGCCAACAACACATTAAAAAAAAAAGGTCAATATCACCAGTAATTAGGGAACTGCAAACTAATATAAAAATGAAATACATTACACTGATCGAATTCACAAAAATGCAAGGGATTGACAACGTACACCTTTTAATTGCCAGTTATCTTTTGTTTAGCATTATGAGTTCTAGTCAGCATAGTAACACACCTAAATACACAAACAAATGAGGTAAACAGTATAAATATTGGGCAGGAAGACAGAACACTGTCATTATTTGTTAACAGTGGTGGCATGTTTACCAAGAACATCTGAGAGAAAATCTAAAACTATTAGAGCTACTGTTGGTTTAGCATGCTCATTGGATTTAAGATTAAAATTTAAAAAACTTTAATTGTTATAAACCTTATTGAACAAGTAAAATAGACTGTGATAGTCATTAATTTTGTTCACTTAATATTTTTGGCTTTTAGTAAAGGGTGGGATTTTACTTTCTTGTCCCCTTGCAGTTAGGTTTTTTTTTTTTTTTTTTTTTTTTGTCTTTTTCGTGACTGGTAAGGGGATCGCAACCCTTGGTGTGGTGTCACCGCACCGCGCTCAGCCAGTGAGCGCACCGGCCATTCCTATATAGGATCCGAACCCGTGGCGGGAGCGTTGCTGCGCTCCCAGCGCTGCACTCTCCCGAGTGCGCCACGAGGCCGACCCATTGCAGTTAGGTTTGATCAGGTGACTTGCTGTGAACAATGAAGTGTAAGCAGAAGTGATGCCTGTCACCTCCAGGTAGAAGGTTTAAGAGCTTCTGCACTTTTTCTTTGTTCCTCAGAGCAAGGAATGGGGATCTTCTATGTGGCACTCTTCTAGATAATGTTTCCTCTCTCAGTTTGGGCCCTGCAGTGAGGACAAAACAGAGTCGTGCCCTACTTGATACATGATGGACATGCAACATAAACAAGAAATAAACTTTGCTTTCAGTCACTGAGATTTAGGGTGACTTGTTAGTGCAGCATCTCCTAGCCCATCCTAACTGGTACAACCAATTAACATCTATTAATCACTTACTATGTCCCAGGCACTGTTCTAAGCTTGCTCTCTCCTCTCATTTAATGTAATCACCTCAAGAATCCTAGGAAGTAGGTATTATCAGAATCCTTGATTTGACAGATAAGCGAACTATCTATGTGAGGCACAGAGAGGTTAAATAACTTGCTTTAGGTTACACACTCTATAAATGGCAAAGGTAGGATTTGAACTCAAGTATTTTGGTTTTAATACCCAAACTTGTGCTGTTAATCCCTTGGTGTGCTGTCCTTAGAAAATGTACTGTTAAATCTTTACATATCATTTATAATGTCAAACAAAACTATACAATATCCAGGAAACAAACATATAAAAGATTAGTGAGACTTTTACAGAGAAAAATTATAAATTTCATTAAAAGAAGATGGAAATGATTGAGAACATACAGCATGTTTGTGATACTGTGATTTGTGGATAGGAAGACTCAAATTATCCTAATTAATCTGTAAATTCATTGCTCTTTCAATAAAAACGTCATCAGTTTTTTTTGAATGGGATATGAGAAACTAATCCTGACATTTATATGGAGATATGAAAGATGAAGAACAGGCAACACAATCTTGAATAATAATTATAATGGCGGATTTGCCTGATTAGATATTAAAACTGTGAGGGCTGACACAGGAACAGAAAAACCAATGAAAAAGAAAAGAGAATTTAGAACTCTATTTATCTGAGGCAATAAAATTTTGGTGGGAGCAGGATGGATTATTAAGTAGATGATATTGTGACAATTACTTACTGATATGGAAAATTTTATATCTGTACATTTATAGAATTCCAGGTGGATTAAAGGCCTAAATTTAAAAATTAAATAATAAAATATTTAGAAGAAAACATACAAAAATAATATTTTAATTATATCAGATAAAGGTTTCCTATATATGATGCAAAAGTACAAACTATTAATGAAAATATTAATAAATTTGACTATGTAACTTCTGTAATATACCATGAAAAATATAAAAAGAGAAGACAAAACCTACATGAAGTTTATAATACATATAACCATCAAAGGATCAGTACCCAAAATATATGAAGAGCTTCTACAAATTAATAAAAAAAGAAAAGCAACCCAATAGAAAAATATGCAAAAGCCATGATAGCTAATTCATAGAAGAAGAAGCTAATGCCAATAAAAATTTGAAAAGATTCTCCATATTGCTGGTATTCAGGGAAATATAAATTAAAACACTCATGACAAACCATATCATACTGATAGAATAAGTAAAGCTTAATAATTCTGATGACGCCTACTGGAAAGGCTGTGTATTATCAGTGGGACTGTTAATGTGAAAATTGTCATCTGCTGTAACCCAGCAATTAGGCTTTTAGGGAGAAAGATCATGTTTATAAGGAGACACATCATGTTTTAGAACTGTGCAAATAAACTAGATCTGCAAGTATCAATGCAAATAAATCACAAAAACATATTTTTAAGAGGAACAAGTAGATTAACAGGATATATATACACACACACACATATATGTATGTTTCTGCATATATATATATATATAATGTATGTAAAATTTTAAAATATGTGAAACAGTAGTGTATTTTCTTTTGGAGGAAAATACCCCTAAACTTATATGGGAATGATAAACAGCAAATGGTAACCATCTGGAGAAGGAAAGAAGAAAACAAGGGAGGCAGGGCTTTAATTTTAGGTGTAACATTTTATTTCTTCAAAAAAGGTAAAGATCTAATACACATTATGGAAAATGTTAACATTTGTTTAATGTTAGTGGTATGTTAATAGGTAACTGTTATGGTATTTTCCATACTTTTTGTGTTTGGAAGTATTTCATAATCAAAATCTAAATCTAAAAAAATCCTTAAATGGTATATCTTCACATATATGAGTATGCTGTATTACTTATTTTTAGATCTTACAGCTAAGCCTTATATTTGGTTCTTTGTTTATCATAAATAAGATACATATTTTCTTTCTTTTTTTTTCTGGGCTTTTAAAAAAATACATGCTTTTAAGCAAGTGGCCCTATTTCTAGGATTTTTCAGCAATACTCATGTATGTTCTCAAACCATTTAAAAGTCTACGACTTATTTCAGAGATGTCAGCTTTATTGCCACACATTACCCCAGAAGTAGACGTTACAATCTGCTGAGAAGAAAATGAGACTAAGAGAGATTGCCCTGAAAAGTAGCAAGAATGTTACTTGTACCCAGGATTTCAGTCTCTAGATCAAATGCTTGCTTCATTCCTCTCACCTCCAATTGCTTTTTTGTTCTGTTTTGTTTTGGTGCACAGGGGGGGTCCTCCTGGGGCAAAGGTGATATAGAAATACACCTACTTGGCCAAGGCCTGGATTACCTCCTTTCTTTCTAGTATGCAAAATTGTCTCTAATAGATGGTAATGCTCATGATTTTAAGCCTTAGTACAAAAAAGCACTCTATAAAAATTTGAAAGGAAAAAATTTTGCAAGCTTTGTAAATTATGTTGGGAGTAAGATGACCTTAAGATAAGAACTGTCTACAGAAGAAAGGAGGAAGTGAGAAAGGTAAGCGTGAAATGAACAAAGAAACAGGATGGTGGAAGGCTTTTGGTAGGTGATCACATATTTGGGTGAAAAAAGTCTAACTCACTTTACCTTAGTGAGCAGGAGAAAAGCAGGATGTTGGAGGGAGGGAAGAGAGAGGGAAGAGCTACATATGATCTGGGATGATAGAGTGTGCTGACAATGGCCTCATGGGCTTCTTGGTGGCACTAAGGCTCACCTGCATTTGTCATAATCCATCCTTCTGGTCATGCAGGGTTTTCAAGGTGGGAGCCTGACATTTAGGAATGAGGTAGGTAACCCAATCTGTTGCAGTTCACACACTGACTGTTTGTAAAGCTGGCAACTGGCACTATTGGAAGTGGAAGCAGACAAGATGCTAGCAGAGCAAGGAAAAAGGAAAAGCTTGGACATGTGGGAGCTGCAAGAGGAGAGAGTCACTGAAGTGTATGACATGTAGGTCTTTTGTCTGCCAAGCAGAGTTCATTACGTGGCAAGAGCCTATTGCTTTCAACCCACAACAGAAAGAGGACAATGACAGCTCAGTTGCCACTATTAGAAATGACAGTCTTTTTCACCACTACTCCTCCAATTAAAAAAAGTTCCAAATCAGACATTAGAATAAAGCTAATTAAAATGTATGATATGAAAACTTTCTATATAAATTGCATTTAAAAATATCACAAGTGAAGACATTTTAGCTAGCTTCTAGCTGGAATTTAATATGAAAACTAGAAAACAAGCTTAGCAGAGGTGTTTTTCATAAATGTATGTGTATGAGTGAGAATTTTAAACACAAATAGATTTTTAAATACTACACTATTAAGAGATGTAGAATCTGAGAAAAGAAAATAGATATGCATGGAAAAATCTCTAATTGCATTTATTTAGCCAAGTTCCCATCTTTCTGTATGAGAAATGCATTTAGTAATACAACTAGTTCTTTATTTATAAACTTATATATTAAACTCGTATGTATTGAGTGCCAATTGCGTGTCAGGGTAGGGAAGTCAAAGCTTTACCTCCACCCTCTTAGGGTCTACAACAGGGCCTGAGAATTAAATTCACATGAAATAGATTAACAGGAAAAAAGTATACAGATTTTTACATGTACATGGGAGCCCCCATAAGAAAATGAAGACACAACGAAGTGGTAAAACCTAAATGGTTACATAGTAGGTTGAACAAAGAGTGGTGACTGTGTAAAAGTAATGAGTTATTTTAACAAGGCCTAGTTATACAGATTTTTGTCAGTTTCCACTCCCTATCTCTGATGACAAGAAGGTTTCTTCTCTCCTAGTACAGGGAGGACAGTGTCCCTTTGTATCTGCTGTTTTCCATGTGCTGATAGCTCAAAAAATCCTTATGCCAAAGTGACATATTTTGGAGTTGCATATTCTGCCACCCTTCACCAGGCATTGCTCTAGGTGTTTGGGATATATAAATAACTCAAAGATGCAAAAATCCCTGCTCATATGTCTTACATTCTAGGAGGAGAATAAACAAACATAATAAGTAAGTTACATAATACATTAGAAAGCGCTAAGTACAATACAAACCAAGTACAGAAGAGGACAGAGCTTGTGTATGTGGGGGTTGGGATGGGTGAACTAGAGAGTAGAATTTGTGGTAGGGAAGGCCTCATTAGGAGATGATATTTAAGCAAAGACTTGAAGGAGGGGGAAAGATTATTTCAGGCCGTGAGAACAGGCAGTAATACGCCCTTGGGCTGGAGCATGCCTGGGGTATTTAAGGCAGCGTGGAGGCCAAGAAGACAAGGCAGAGTGAGTAGGATATCAGGGACCAGAGCATTCAGGAGCAAGTGGGGTGTTTTGAACAAAAGAGTGACATGATCAGACTAAGATTTTAAAAGGACCGCCCTGGCGAGAATAGGCTGGAATAGCATGGAATCATGTAGACTGGTAAGACGCTATTGCAGCAATCCAGAAAAAAGATGGTGATTGCAGCCGATGAGATCAGTGGGAGTAGTGAGAAGTGATGAGAGTCTGGATATATTTTATAGGTAAGTACAAGTTTCTCTAATAAAATGTGTAGAAAGGATGGTTAGTGAAAGAGGAGGACAGAAATCAAGGATGACCAACCTTTTGATAAGAGCATCTGCAAGGATGGATTTGTTGTCAACAGAGGTGGGAATTCTGCAGGTTTGAATTGAAAGATTAAGAATTTGATTTTGAATGTGTTAAGTTGGAGATGATTATTAGATATACGAATAGAAATGTTGTGTAGGCAGTTGGATAAAAAGACCTGGAGTTCAGAAGAGAAGTCTGGGTTGTAGATATAGCAGACACCCTATTGCCCAAAGCCATGGATTGCATAAGTTTACCTGGAAAAGAAATGTGGGTGGATAAGAGAAGAGGTCCAGGGACTCAGTGCTGGGGTCCTTAGACATTTAGAGGCTGGGAGAAGAGGAGAAACTCGCAGCAGAGACTGAGAAAGAAACCTCAGTGAGGTAGGAGGAAAACCAATGAAGTGTGTTATCCCAAAAGACAAAGGAAAACAATGTATCCAAGAGGAGTGAGTGACCAAATGTGTCAAATGCTGGGGATGGGATTTAGTAATGGAGAGGTCACTGGTGACATCAGAAAGACCCAATGCAGAACGGTGAGAGCAAAAGGCTTATTGGTGCAGATTTTTTTAAAAATTATTTTTTCCAACTTTATTGAGATATAATTGACAAGTAAAAATTGAATCTATTTAAGATATACAACATGATGATTTGATATATGTATACATTGTGAAATCATTACCACAATCAAGTTAATTAACGTATCCATCACCTCACATAGTTACTAACCTCTTGTTTTTTTGTGTGTGATGAGAACACTTAAAATCTATTCTCTCAGCAAATTTCAAGTAAACAATACAGTATTATTAACTATAGTCACTATTAGATTCCCAGAACTAATTCATCTTATAACTGAAAGTTTGTGCCATTTGAATAACATCTTCCCATTTTCCCCACCTTCCAGACCCTGGCAACCCCTGTTCTACTCTCTGCTCACTTGATTTTGACTTTTGTAGGTTCCTCTTATAAATGAGATCATACAGTGTTTGTCTTTCTGTGTCTGGCTTATGTCAATTAGCACAACATTCTGCTGACTCATCCATGTTGTTGCAAATGGCAGGATTTCCTTCTTTTTTTATGGCTGAATAATATTTTATTGTATATATGAGGGGTCTTCACAAAGTTCATGGAAAGGTTTGTATTATCTTTTAATTCCATTTTTTCCACTTTATGAAACACCCACGTATATGTCACATTTTCTTTATCCATTCATCCATTGACTGACACTTAAGTTGTTCCCATATTTTGGCTGTGGTGAATAATCTGCCAGAAACATGGGGGGAAAGATATGTCTTTGAGATACTGATTGCATTCCTTTGGACGTGTAACCAGAAGTGAGATTGCTGGATCAAATGGTAATTCCATCTTAAATTTTTTGAGGAGCTTTCATACTGTTTTCCATAGGTGCTGCACCAATTTGCATTCTCAGCAACAGTGTACAGAGGTTCTCTTTTCTCCACTCGCTTGCCAACACTTGTTATCTCTTTGTGGTTTTGATACCAGCTATCTTAACAGGTGTGAGGTAATGTCTCATTGTGGTTTTGATTTGCATTCATTTCCCTGATGATTAGTGATGTTGAGCACCTTTTCATATACATAGTGGTTGTCTGTATGTCTTCTTTAGAAAAATATCTATTCAGGTCCTTTTCACATGTTTTAATCAGGTTTCCTTCTTTCTCCCCCCCCCCCACTATTGAATTGTATGAGGTCCTCATATATTTTCTATATTAACCCCTTATCAGATACATGGTTTGCAAACCTTTTCTTCCATTCCATAGGGAGCCTTTTTATTTTGTTTGTTGTTTCCTTTGCTGTGCAGAAGCTTTTTAGTTTGATGTAGTCCCACTTGCTTACTTTTGCTTTTGTTGCCTGTGATTTTGGGGACATACCCCGAAAATCATTGCCAAGATCAATTCAAGGAGCTTTTCCCCCTGTGTTTACTTCTAGGAGTTTTATGGTTTCAGGTCTTACATTTAAGTCTTTAATCCATTTTGAATTAATTTTTGTGTATGATGTAAGACAAGGGTCCAATTTCACTCTTTTATATGTGGATATCCAGTTTCCCTGGCCCTGTTTACTAAAGAGACTATCTTTTCCCTACTGTGTATTCCTGGTACCCCTGTCAAATATTCATTGGCCATATATGTATGTGTTCATTTCTGTGCTCTCTATTCTGTTCTATTGGTCTATGTGTCTGTTTTTATGCCAGTACAATATTGTTTTGATTACTATAACTTTGCAATATACATTGAAATTAAGAAATATGATGCCTCCAGCTTTGTCGTTCTTTCTCAAGAGGGCTTGGGCTCTTCAGGGTCTTCTGTGTTTCCATATGCATTTTAGCATTGTTTTTCTATTTCTGTGAAAAATGTCACTGGAGTTTTGATAGGGATTTGTTGAATCTGTAGATTGGTTTGGGTACTATGGACATTTTAACAATATTAATCCTCCCCATTCATGAACATGGAATCTTTTCCATTTATTTGTGTCTTCTTCATTTTCTTTTATCAATGTCTTACTGTTTCCAGGGTACAGATCTTTCACCTCCTTGATTAAATGTATTACTAAGTATTTTATTCTTTTTGATGCTATTGTAAATGGGAATATTTTTGAAATTTCTTTTCCAAATAGTTCATTTGTAACATATAGAAATGCAGCCAATTTTTGTATATTTTACCTGTTGATTTTGTATCCTGAAAATTATTGAATTGATTTATTGATTTTGACAGTTTTCGTGGAGTCTTTAGGGTTTTCTAAATAGAAGATCATTATCGAAGCTGATTTTTTTTTTTTCCCTTTTTGTCTTTTTTCGTGACTGGTAATGGGATCGCAACCCTCGGTGTCGCGCCCGCACCGTGCTCAACCAGTGAGCGGACCAGTCTCTATATGGGATCCGAACCCTCGGCGGGAGCGCCGCCACGCTCCCAAGCGCCGCACTCTACTGAGTGCGCCACCGGGCTGGCCCTGAAGCTGATTTTTAACAGCTCATATTTTACAGAACATTTTTCAAAGCTCTACTAAAAATTACTTATAAGCCTGCCGTTTATATTATATAAATGTACAAATGTCCAAGACATATCTTTTTTTACTGCTTTTGTCTGTTTTTTTTCTGCAGTGCAGCAAAGAACACACAATACCCAGACTCTGTCAAAATGATATCATTTGTAATTGTATTACATTATTAAGTTAATTATTTTCTCATTTGCCTTTATTTTCTTCACAGTGGTAATGATGGTAATTTGGGCTAATTGTGTAATACTTTCTCATAGTTTTCCAAAGTATGACAATTTGTTAATTGAAAAGAACTTTGTTTTAACCAAACCAAGCACCTGGGCTAAATGCTTCCTACCAGTATGAGAACATGTTATTTTTAAAGACACAAATGTTGAGGTATTTCATTCTGAGATGTGAGTTTACTGTGATAAAACAGCCTGCATTTGTCCCTTTGTTCATTTACTAGGCAAAAGTTCAGTGACAGTAACCAATTCTGCACTCCTCCCTATATCCACATTTTGTAGTGACCTTCCACCATGGGTGGGGTGACCTGTCCCACCCCTTGACAATGGGTTTAACCATTGTTTGGCCAAGGGGATGTTAGCAGACATAACACAGAGACTTGAAATGGGCGTGTGTGTTGGGATTTGCTCTTGTTTGCCTCTTCTGTCACTATGGGGATATGCCTGAGCTCTCCTGCTAGAGATGAGAGACATGTGGAACAGAATGCTGTCACTCAGTTGTTCCACTCAAGACTAGCCTAGATCAGCCAACTGCCAGCTGACCTCCAAACCCGTGAGCAATAAACAATTACTATTGAATGCCACTGAAATTTTGTGGCAAAAAAATGACTGATACTGTACCCTTTTCTGGCTCATATTCAAATGACTCAGTAGAGTCATGCCATTAGAATGAAATGACTTATAGACAGTGCTGCTTAGAAACCTTCATATTTTTTCTATCATTGACATATTTCCAATTTTAGGCCATTTAATTGTCAGTAAAATATTAACACATTTCCAGGGAAGGTCTTTCCCCTCAGCATATAGATTATCTCAAGTTTCTTCTGAGAACAGAATCCTACCTTTTCCAATGCTTCTGTGCCTCAAGTTACCATTTCAATTCTCTCCACAATTTTACTTTTACTTTCTCATCTCTTCCTGTTTTTTCACTGGAGCTATCTAAATCCTACCAACTGAAATTGCTCTCTGAAAGACCAGCAATGATCCTTCCCCAGCCTTATAATATGCAACCTTTTAAGATCATTTAACTCAACTAGCTACTGTTTTCTCTTTCATGAAACTCTCTGTCCTAGATTCATGAGATACAGCACTCAGCCATTTCTTGCCCCACATTTCTTCTGATTTTCTTTTCCTTTTCTAGTCTCTTATATTCAGACATTCCTCAAAGCTCACTTTTCAGCTCTCCTTTCCTTTACTATTTCCTCTTCTCCCTCCCCCTTTCTTCTTTTCAATTTCACAGACTTCCATGACTGTATGCAGAGGACTCATTAAACTACCTCTGCAGACCATATCTGACACCGAATATGCTTTTCCAGTTGCTTGCAGTACTTCAAACTCACATGTTCAATATCAAATAAGTTTTTTTTTTCTTCTATTTTCATGCATTAGTGCTGTATTATTACAAATGGCATCATCTTTCTCCTGGAATGTTCTGATCCATCTTTAATTCTTCCATCGATTTTATATTCAACCTCCAATCTTTTGCCATATCCCTGAGATGCACTTTTTCAGTGTCTCTCTTTTGCATCTTCCTTTTTTCTGATCTCTCAGCCATTACCTTAATTTAACCCTCATTATCTCTCAATTGTATTTTGCAATAATTCTCTAACTGGTCTTTTTCCTGATCCAATCTACCTCATCTAATTTCTAGAATAATCTTTCTAGAGCTGAATTCTGATTAGATTATTCCTCTACCTTGAAACTTTTAGGGTTTCTCCATTATCTATAAACTAGAGTCTAAACCAGGGTTTCTCAAAAACTGGTTTTAATTTATTTTATCTGAAATAGATTAAGCTGGGATAATTACTGAGATGAAGATTTCCAGGCTCATCTTCAAGCTCTTTGAATTGGAATCTCTGAGAATGGGGACCTATAATGTGCAATCACCTGCTCTCCGAATGATCGAGTGCACTAAAGTCTGCAATTCACTAGCTTAAATTTGCCTGCATGTTGAGTAGAATACATGAATTAGTTCCTTGAATCAAACTTAATTTGTAATTACACTTGGACTTTTTGCTGTTTAAATGTACTTGGATTTTTTATATTATTTTGAAAATAATAAATGCTCTTAGTCCTATTTCTCAAAGTCAACTTATATTTTTATATATTAAGATGATTATATTTAAGGATAAGCACTTTCTGTCACTTTTCACAGAAAAATAATTTGTCATTGTAATTTTTGTGCTTCTGAGGGAGGAAAATGTTTTCCAGTGAATGAGACGAGCTCCTCTTATATCAGCCCCTGTCCTGTGTCATCCCATCCCTTTTGAAGTGTGGTAGAGCATATTGCTCTGTGCTCTGGCTTTGGGCCATGTCTTGCCTGCTTTCTCTGGAGTCTTCCAGGGAAAGGGAAGTACACGAACCATCTTAGACTAACAGGTAATAGATTGGCCTCATGTGAATGTCAGTATAGGCAAGGGCATCTTACTGCCTCAGTGGCAGAGACTGTTGATTGTTTGCCAATGTCTATTATTTTCTTCTTTCTTTATTAATAGAATTCCTCGATTTTCACTGGACACATGAACACTCAGATAAAGACTAGACTTCCCAGTCTCCATTGCAGCTGTATGTTATGACTAGGTTTCAGCCAAATGAACGTGAGTGAAAACGTGTACCATTTCCAGGTAATGCCTTTAAATTGGAAAGGGCTTACTTTTAATTTTTTTCTTCCTCTAGTTGAAATGCAGATATAAACACAGGACTGGAGTAGTTGTTTTGGACTACAATTTGACAATGCTGGGTTGAGGATGCGAGAATATCGAGACCCAAGTTACACAACTTCACTATAAACCTCCGAACCACCCATCCAGACTTTTAATTGTGAGGGGGAAAAGTCTTTTAAGTTTCTGTATTTCGAGGTTTCTTGTTATAGCAGCCCAACTTATGTCTTGACTAATATATCCAGGTACCATGAAACATTGATAAATCAACAAGTGCTGTTATTGTGATGAATTTGCTCTGATCCACTTACTATACTTATTGAGTTCACTGAAGATAACTGGTGAGTGTAATTGTGCATCAGTTAAATGGTTGTAAATTTTTCTAAGATATTCTTATTTTCACATTAATTTCCTTTATCCAGGTCAAAATGATCAATAAGCATTGGCCTTAAGAGCTCTTCTGCATGCTAATGTCCTTTTCAGTCATAAATAAATTTGAGTAATGGATATTGTTAGGAATTATATTAGGCACAAGAAATGTATAGATGTATAAAACATAATCTGTACTACCAAAATATCTTGCATTATAGTTGAAGAGATTAGATATAAAATTTTAAAACTCTACCCCTCCCTCCCAAATTAGTATATGCCATGGGCCTAATGTTTGTTAGAACCCAAAGGGGTTGCATGGATTCGGTAGAATAGATCTTCAGAACACAGTGTGGAGTAACGCCCCCCCCAAAATAAATAAATAAATAAATAAATAAATAAATAAATAAATGGATGAGATTCAAGTAAAGTGGTGGAACAAGATAACTTCAAACATCTTTCATTTCCAAATAGTAGGAATGCTGGACAAAATTTGACAAAAATTGTCTTAAATATGTAACTGAGTTCACAGGATACAATGAGAACTTTTCAAGGGACAGAAATAAAAATAAAACTGAAAATGGACAAAGAGCAATAAATTGCTAAGAAAATAACCAGGTGGGTCAAAAATATTACTTAAATCCAATTCTATGTAAGCATGGCTTATTGTTTTCATTAAGCAAATTGTCTCTTCAGTGTTTGCTGAGAAGAAAAGAGGTTTCCAAATTAATTGATGGTTAACCACAAAGTTTTAGTTTACTCAAAGAATGCAACCTCTGTGTGACAAAAGACACCATGAACGAAGCACAAATGTATACCACCAACTGGTAGAAAATATTTGCAAAGCATATAAAGAACAAAGGATTAATGTCTAGAATATATAAAGAATTCATACAGATAAAAAAGAAACCAGCAATCAACCTAATAGGAAAATGTGTACAGTATATGAACAGGCAATTCGCAGAGTAGTAACTACCAATAAACATGAAAATATGGTCAACTTCACTAGTAATCAAAGAAATTCAGATTGAATAAAAGTCAGGTACCATTTCATATCAATTGAATTGACAAACAGTAAGTATTGGTGAGAATGTAAGTAAATGGAAATAAATTGCTGTGGGTGAGTAATTTGGTATAAGCCCTTTGGAAAGCAATTTGCAATACCTACTAAATTTAAAATGTTTATACTTTGTGCTCCAGTATTTTCACTTATGACTGTCTTAGAAAAACTCTCAATATGTGTACAATGAATTATGTTCAGGAATGTTCGTCTCAGATAAATAACAGTGAAACAGTAGAAACAAGCTAAATGTTCCTTCTTAGTGGAAAGGAAAAATAAACTAGAGATAATTTTTCCAATGTCATACTATACAGCCATTAAAAGGAGTGGAGTAGACATATATATGTAAGAATAAATATTAAAACATAATGTTAAAAAAGTTACTATATATGCAAAATATTAAATATACGCTTATGCTCTCCTGTACCTTACGATATTTTGCATGATGTTTGAACTTGAATCTGTTAAAAGTACCTGCTTTTTAAAAAATTAAAAATTCTTCTGCCTCCTTGGAAAATCTAAACCCAAGGAGTCTGAAGCTTTCTGAAGAATGAGAAAACAACTTATACATATCGTGGTGGGTTAATAATCACAGGCGTGTCGAGGACATTTGTAGCTTGAATGGCCAAATTTGAACTCTTATGACGAATGTATGATTTGATAAGAAGCAAAATTTCCTTGAACAAGATTTGGAGTTATTCCATGCCTTGGGGGGAAGGTTCACATTCTTGGATGAGTAACACCAAACTTTGTAGTTAATTGTTAAATACCTTTTTCTCCTTCTCAGTAAATACCGAAGAAGAGCATTTTGTGTAATGAGAACAGTAAACAAACGTCATAGCTCCTCCTTCATTTTGCTCTGGCGAGTGGTAGAATATGAATACTTTCTAACCTTCTCTTCCTGAGGCACGTCATGGCTAACACAATGCTTTGACTTCTCTAAGTACTTATTTTAGAATATTTGCTCCATCCAAGGTTTCTCTCAAATACCACTGTGACCACACATTTTCCCTTAATTTTATTCAAAGTGGAATCAAAATTTTATATTTATAATTTGTATTTTCACTGCAGGAAAAGAGTAAAAACTGGCCAAAGGCTGAAGCATATTGACTTCAGAACAATGTTGGCCTCTGGAGAACAGAAGGAAAAGAAAATGTTTGGTGGGGCATTTTTAGCTCTCTCTATATCAATTTACCTCTTAAAGGAAGACAGCAATCTGAAGCAATTATAGCAAAATATTAACATCTAGTTAATTTCTGCAGAGGCTACATGGGTATTGAATTATTTTCTGTTTGAAATGTTTTATAATTAGAGATTAAGAAAGGGGGTAGTGGAGGAAGAGAAATTATCTGGAATGTTCTGATCTGATCACCTCAGATTAAATGCATATTGAACTCAAGATCTCTAGGTGATTTTTTCTGGCTTTTATAGATGAACTGGTGGAGGTTTCTACCCCTTTAAGCTTCTCTGCCAGTGCACAGGCTACCTGCTTGCTTCCTGCCTCACTAGCACGCACCTGCGTTTTGCAGTCTCTTCTATCAATACATCTGTCGCTCTCCATCTTGCTCCTGACCAAGCTCTTGCTTCAGTTCCTGCCTCTGTCCAGACCTGCAATCAGCTTTATGCCCCCTCTCTCACGTCCCCCTACTGGCTTGACACTATCTTCGGGCTGTAGGTTCTCTAGGCTGGATCAATCTACATAATGACTAGCTTTATGTTCTCTGGGCTGGTGTCGCCTGGTTCTCAGTATGTCTCTTATACACCTAATCTCTGGCAGTTCTGTCAGGGCACTTTCTCAACCTTTCCCACACTTTATTATGTACACAGTTCCACCCTCAGTCTTTTCTACCACTCCCACCTCAAATTTGCTCTGAAGGCAGCTATCTGGTGAGCTCTGGAGGTCAGGAACCACAGTTAAGAAAAGAGAGCAGGACTGAAGATATAGATTTAGGAATTATAAAAACACAGTCAATGAAAAAAGTTTGAGGAACGAATGAAATCATCCCAGAAGAAAGTTTAGAAATAAAAAAAGAGAAAACAAGGACTGAGCTCTGGGACAACCCAAAATGTATGGTCTGAGGCAGTGGAAGATTTAGCAAGAGAAATAGGAAAAGGGGCCGGCCCGGTGGCGCACTGGATAGTGCGCCGCTTGGGAAGCACGGCGGCGCTCCCGCCCGAGGGTTCGGATCCCACGTGCAGACCGGTTCCCTCTCACTGGCTGAGCGAGGCGCGGGAGCAACACCGAGGGTTGCGATCCCGTTGCCGGTCCCCGGTCCGGTGCGGGGGCAACACTGAGGGTTGCAATCTGTTGCTGGACACGGAAAAAGACAAAAAAAAAAAAAAAAAAAAAAAAAAAAAAAAAAAAAAAAAAAAAAAAAAAAAAAAAAAAAAAAAGAGAAATAGGAAAAGAAATCCAACGAGTAGGAAGAGAACCTGGAGAAAATACTACCTTGGAAGCCAAGAAGTAGAAAATTCCAAGAAAGAGAATGTTCATTGTTTTAGGATAGTTCATTAGAATTATATCATTGGAGCTGAAAATTGAGATGTCACTGGTGATTTCTGCAAGAGAACATAGTGAAGTAGCAGAAGCCAGATTGGAATGGAATAAGATGTATGAGGTGAGGAGGTGAAAATGGGAATAGGCTGTACCAAAGCCTCTTTCATGTGAGTCACAGTCATCCTTATGGTATGGTGAAACCGTTAAGAAAGAGATTTCTGGGTCCACTCTAAAAAGTTCTAATTTAGTCTTAGCAAGGGCTAGAAATTTGCATTTAAAAAAGCATCCCAGTTTTAATAAAGCCTGGATTATATTTTCAAAAAAAATTGGCAAAGAAAAAGAGAGAAGATGTGGGGGGGATGCTAAATGCTGGTGGGGGTGACAAACACCTTGCAATTTTAACTTGCTTTTGGAGAAAACCTCTCCCCTGGGGCAATAACACATTGATGAATGAGTACAGAGAGCAGCGTGCTTAGCACTTGTGCTCTTTGTTATAAAGTCTTTAATGGGCTTTTGGTGTGAATCAGTTTCATGTGAGTTTGGACACGATGACCGAACATATCTCAGGGCCTGAATATCCTTCGATAAGCTGAATGTTAGTATTTTAGCCCTCAATAAATATTTATTGTTTGGTTCTAGGTCTGTAGAGCCCAGGAACCATGTACTTCAAAAAATTCTTAAACAGTTCTTTCCTGACTACCATCTTTATCAGTCTCCTTCTCAGTTCACCATGAGCAAAGATTACTAGTTGATAACCTCTAGGCAATCTTTGGAGAGAAAGAAAAAAAGAAGGCCTTTTACTGTTTTCAAGTGCTGGAGAGCCCTCTTTTGGACCCTTGCCATCTGAATTCTAATGCTCCTATTCTACTAAAACAGTACTTTTTAAGGAGTAGGGTTGAAAGGTGGTATCTTTTTGTTATGCCTCACAGGGATCACCTCAATAAAAAAAAAAAAAAGATTGACAAGACAAAAGCATAATAAATTTATTTAACAAAGTTTTACATGACTAGAAGCCTTTAGAAATGAAGACCCAAAGACCCAGAGAAAACTGTGTTTTTATGCTAAGTCTGATGAAAGAAATGAATAGTTGTGGAGAAATATGATCGGACAGAAGGGGTACAACCTAATGGTAGCGAACTGGGGCAACTTAGTAGGCCTGTTTGTCCAGATTCTTCTTGGCCTCTCTGTATAGCATTGCTTCCCTATGGGTATACGGCAGGACACCAGTCGTGTGAAGGTATGACCTACTTTTGGGGTAGGTAGGTCAGAGAATGACCTTTCTAGGTTTTATGGCTTGCTTTGGGAGAGAGAAAAAGGGATGGGAGACAGGAGGGCAAGAAAAAGACAGAGGGACCATTACTCCTCACGCTGATGCCATGCGTTGTTCGGGGTGTCGCGTTCTGAGCCCTGACAAAGGTCACCCAAAGGTCAAAATCACCTTTAATTATCTTTCTGGTTTTTAATTTTTGACTACTCTGAAACATTAGAGGTCTTCGATGCCACTCTCCTACAGTTTTCTATTCTTCGGATATTTCCTCTTTTCCATCCTGCAGTCTAATTGTGGATGGCCGCAATGCACCTATTTTTCCACATTTACATAGTAGTCTCACTTAATCCTGCAAATACAAGTGTAAACTCTATGCAGATTATTTACAAGCCCCTGATTTTCAGCTTTGCCTCTTCTTTTAGTAACTATTTTATGTTTCTCACTGTCCGTTAGACTTCTTGACTTGGTTGGCATGAATCATTTCCTTTTCCTGGAGTCTCTATTTCTTTTAGCGATTCTACCATGCTTTCAGAATAAGGTTACTCCCTTGATTTTATATGCACTTAGTTGCTGACATTTATTATTTGTTCCTTTTGGATGTATTTTGGAATCAGTCTCTTAATTTCCATTCACACTGTTATCAGATTTAATTTGGACCTTCTTTTATGACCTTCAATGACTATTGCAAAAACATTTTTAAAAAGTTAGATTTATCCAGAAATAATTTACAAACAATAAAATTCGCTCGTTTTGAGTGTATAATTTGGTGAGTTTGACAAATGTGTGTAATAATGTAACCACAACCATGATCAAGATATAGAATATTTTCATCACCCCAAAATATTCTCGTGTCAATCTGCAATCAACTTCCTCACCCAACCTGTAGCCCACGGCAATTGCCAATCTGTTTTCTGTTCCTATGATTTTGCCTTTTCCAGAATGTTGCACAAATGGAAATATTCAGCATTCAAACTTTTGTTTGAGGCTACTTTCATTTAGCAGAATGCTTTTGAGGTTTATTTATGTTGTTGCATGTATCTGTGTAGTTTATTCCTTTTTATTGCTGAATATAGTATTTCATCATGTGGTTGTACCACAATTTGCTTATCCATTGACCAACTGATGGATATTTGGGTGTTTTCATTGTTTTGGCTACGATGAAAAAGCCTGCTGCAAACATTTGCATAAAACTCTTCATTTGGATATATATTTTCATTGTAATGGCACTTGAAGTCATCTCCCTGCATATAGTTTCTCAAGTTCATGGTGACCAACAGAAAAATCTTAATTAATAGCTGTGGCCACTGCCTCTGGTGCAGGGGGAGCCATCCAGTAGGTAAATGTCCGGGGGACAGTGGGGGGAAAAAAGGTAGTTGTGATAGTGTTTTTTGCTCACTTTAAAACTTTTATTGCTTTTCCATTCATTAGATTTATTAGACAAACATCATTTATTAGATAACTTTATTTATTAGATAATGTTATTAGATAAATGTCAGGCCACTGCCTTTCTATTAAAGCCTTCCAAGATTACATTTTCAGATTTACCTACTATTACCCACTTTATGCTCAAACTATGCTCCTGGATTATTTACCATTCCTAGCATGACTTATGTTTTGAGATTTTCTTCTTCTGTTTATACTGTTAATTTAAACGAAATTTAGCTAAGTTAACACTCACTGATCACCTTCTATGTATAGGTTACAATTCTCTGTAGATACAGGTATCCCCTGCTGATCAATCTTATTGGTTCCTGAGTTTCTGAGAGCAGATAGTGAGAGTTCATCTAGTGAAGGATATTGGTCCTATCTTAAAATTTTGGGGGGCTTTTTTAAGCCCTGATATTGATAGGAGAGTCCCTACCCCCAGAAAAACCTCTTGTAATTAGTGGTTGCTTAATAAATGGTTGTTTAAATGAATTTAATTACTATCAATGATATGAGCATTGAAGTAGATTTCAAGCGAGTATGGTGAGTTTATTTTTAGAAATACTGAAATACACTGAAATCATGGAAATGTGGGATGGGAACTAACGAGGGATCACATTTAAAGATGTAGCTTGAAGCAGCAATTGCATAGACGTGGAATTGATGCCAGGGAAGTGAATAAGATCCTTTAGGAAGAAGGAAAGAATGAGGAAAGACAGAACTAGGAAAGCTCCCAGCTACTCAATAGAGTAGGACCGAGATCATTAAGGAATGAGTGAAGCGAAAGGAATAAGAGATACAGGAACACGAAGGGAATGTGTCAGGTGCTGGAGAGGGTGTGGGAGAGTAAAACGCTGAACATTTACTGAATGACTATCATGTGTCAGTTAGAGATTGATAGGCAATTTACATAATTTGCCTCATTTAATCCTCATAACAGTCCCCATGAAATAGGTAATATTATTCTCCTTTTATAGATGAGAAAGCTTACGCTCAGATAATTTAATAAATTTTCCCAAGGTAGGATAGCCAGACAGTGGTTTAGCTGGGTTAAATATTAAGCTCAGTGAGAGCATCTTGTTCCATGTCTGACATTGACATTGTTCCATGTCTGTTTTGTTTACCATTGATCCCCAGAACTGACTATAGTCCCTGGGACATAGTGTGCATTCAATAAACACTTATTGATTGTATTAAACCAAATTTAGGTCTGTTTGACTTCAAAGCTCATGATCTTTGCACAATACCTTATTGAATAATCACAGAAAACCAAGAGGTGAATGTTTGAATAAGAAAGCACATGCTAAATCATTCAGAGATGTTGAGTCATCTCAAGGATTTAGAAGAGTTTATTGAACTTCTTGGTGTGGAGGTAGTTATTGGCAACTTTTAAAAGAGCATTTTCCATACAGTAGACTTAGAAGTCAGAATGTAATAAGTTGGTAAATGCCTTGCTCCAGCAAACTGTGGGATTGCAAACTATTCCCTATACATAGGAGTAACATGCGAATGCTCTGAGATAATTGCAGCTCATTAGCCCATTTCTATTGCCTCTAGATATTTTTGGGTGGGACTCAGACACCAGCCCATTGTATCCCATTCCTCCTAACTTCAGGGCTCACATGCTAAGCTTCAAGAGTAGACTCACGGATGCTCCCTTATTAGACATGAGAGCTTCCCCAACTCCAAGGAGGATGGGACTCCAAGCACAGTTTTAGAACGAAATCCACCCAGACTATCCTCTCCTATCTCCATTTTCATTATTTTTATATTTTCAATGTGGATGAAAGATTCAGGTATTGTTTCTAATGAACTGTCTTTTAAATTCTGTAAATGGTCTAGCCCCACCTTTGGAATGTGACATTTACTGTGTTGGTGCCTCCATTGAAACTCATAGTTTAACATCTGTTACATCAGCAAAACTTTGCAATAATACAGTGTGAATCTCACATAAAAGGCGTGAAAAGGCATGGAGCAAAAGAGGAGTGATCAAATCTCACCTGGGGTGGGGATGTGGTCAGGCAGGACTTCATGGGAGATGTGATGTTTTCCTTGAGTTTTGGAGGATAACAGCATGTGGGTAGTATGGGGCTTTGACAGTGCATGGAACATAATGTTGTCCCTCCAGCTATGTCTCCCTTACTGGCGTCTTTCCAAATTACTTCAGAATTGGTGGTAGACTAAAAGTGCATAGCACTGCATTTTTGTATTAGGTGACATTCATTTTTTCCTTTTTTTTCTTTCAGTTTATATAAGAAGTAGTTTTGCTGCTGCTGTTACTGCTGGCTTGCTTCAAGATTTGCTCATGTGCAGTGAGTGGAAAATAAAAAGACAGAAGAGATGACTTAAAAATACAAAGGAAGCATAATTACATAAAAAAGGTCCAGAGAAAAAAGCTTTTTAGGAACCAGCTATGGGAAGGGTTACTATTAAAGAAATGGGATGACTATCAGGAATGTTATTGTGCCTACTGAATTGCTTTATGTGTGCAAGTTGAGTCATAGACATAATTTAATGTGCTAAAATAAATTCTCACAGATTGAACCAAATCAAATACCATTAATATAAATGTGGTAATAGAATAACATTTTAAGTTGGATTTTAGGACGTGCAGATAAAATGAAAGCATATTCAGGACGTTTGTCATTTAGGTGATCATGAAGGACTCTGTTTTGAGGTGAGCTGTGGTGGTGAGAGCCTTGGTCTTGGAGTACAGACCTGGGTACAAAATCCACTTTTGCTCTTTGCTGTGTTTAGACTTTGGGGAAACTATCCTTCCTAAGCCCCAGTTTTCTTGTGCCTAACATGGAAATGGTGTCTTTTTTACATACTGTTATGAGAATTAGATGAGTTCATGTACATAGAGTGACCAGCAGAGTACCTGGACCAAAGTAGGTGCTCAATAAATATTGGTTAATTTCTCTCATTTCTTGTTTTCTTTTCCATCCCCCCATTACCTCCTCATGTCTTCCTTTCCATTTCTCCTCCCATTAAAAGAGAGGAAAAAGAAGCTATAGTAAATTCAAGGAAAGACTCAGTAATAATCAAAAATTCAAGAATTAAGGCTCAGCACTTATATAAAAAACGTAACATAGTAGTCCTCATGTTGAAGATTTCAGTATTATCACTTTCATTTTACATATAAGGAAACTAAGGTGTGGAGAGATTAAGTAGTTTGTCAAGATTAGTCCCAAGTAAATGTCAGATCCAAGACTTTAACTTCCCGTTATTTTGACTCTAAAGAGCAAGCTCCTAAATTACAATTCACACTACTGACTAATAGTGAGCTTGCTGTGAACTCAACTAAATACTTCAGTCCTCGTTTCATGTGCTGACTTTAAGCCACAGCTCCCTCAGCAGACTTCATTTCATTTCTTTTTTCTTGCTTGTGTTGTGCTGACCTTACATTTATCCTTATTAAATTACATCTTGTCAGGTTCGGCCCATCTCTCCAGCTTGTCAAGATCTTTTTGGCTCACTATACAGGCATACTATCATCCAAGATATTCCTTATCTTTCTAAGCTTTGTATCATCTGCAAATGTAATACACAAATATTTTCTGTCTTCTTTCAAATCGTTGATAAAACCATTGAAGAAAACAGGGCTGAAGGCAAAGCCCACAGACAGTGACATCATTTAATTAATCAGCATCATCATGAAATGGCTTTCCAATTCGTTTCAAATCCATCCAATTATATTAGTGTTCAATCTCTTTTTCTGTATCTCACAAGGTATTAAAAAACACATTGTCAAGCCTTTTAACCTTGAGGAAGTCTAGATACCTGATATCTAATGCTTTTCCCTAATGTATGAATTAAGTAATGCTATCAAAAAAAGTCTCTTTAGTTTTCAGCCTAAATGTATGCATTTGCTAAAATGCATATCATTTGCTAAAATATTTCCCTTCAAAAGAGCATAACTCCCATTCAATATTTTTATATACAGCTACCCTCTTAAAATGAAACTTGCATCCATAGATAATAGAGCTCCTAATTATAGCTACCTTTGTACAGAGGTTCTCACTTATGCCTTTTATAAAAATATAGGCTCACAGCTCATTTTCTTAGGCATGAAATTAAAACAGTGCATCTTCTGTTAATTTTTGCAATTTATACATTCTCGAGAGAGTTTCTGATTTTCCCTAGATGAGGAATGGTATGGTTTGATATCCCTCCAAAACCCTTTGAAGCTTGATCCCCATTTTGACAGTGTTAGGAAGGTGGGGTATCAGACTCTGGTACTTGAAAGGTGGGGCCTTTGGGAGGTCACTGGATCATGAGGACTCTGCTCTCATGAATGGATCAACCCATTCATGGATTAATAGATTATTTGGGAGTAGACTGGGGGCTTTAAAAGAAGAAAAAGAAAGGATATGGAAAAATGCTCTCGCCTAGTCCTGGCCATGTGGTACCCTGTGTAGTCTCGAACTCTGCTGAGAGTCCCCACCAAGAAGGCCCTCATCAGATGTACGTCCTGGGCCTTGGGCTTCCCAGCCTCCAAAACTGTATGAAATAAATTCCATTTCTTTATAAATTACCCAGTTTCAGGTATTTTGTTAGAAGGGACAGAAAATGGTCTAATATAAGGAATTTGAAGATCAATTCCAGGAAGCTGAGAAAAATCATAAAATTTTATATTAAAACTGACAGAACAGAATTTATTTAATTCAAATATATTTAAAATTCATTACAATAGAAATATAAAGCTTTTTTTTTTTTTTTTTTTGGTATGAACAGGTGATCACAAAGCTTTCATTTCGGTTTTTGTAAGCTGTTATTTAAGGAGACATGTGCTTGTAAACTCCTCCCCATTAAGAACTTTCAATTTATAGACTTGGGGATATTGAGAAGGCTGGGGATATGCATAAAAAGAGGTTTATCAAATAACTGGCATAATTTTTATGGGTTTTGTCTCAGTATTAAAAATGCAGAAATCCATACTTGAGAAAGGGTTCAAGTTCCAATAACCCAGTGTAGGAAATGACAAGATAAGAACCTCTAGAGTTAGGAGATCATGAGTTTACTCAGTTTTTAAATCTGTGAGGATGACTATTTTAGAATAGTATGATAGTCCAAAGATCCTGAGATGAAAATCAGGCAAAGTGGATAGCGGATAATTTATTTATATAAATTCCACATTTATTTATTTAAGTTTCATTTAGGACAATAATTCCAACTTCTGTTCTGCAATATCTTTCTCCCTTTCATATTGTAAGTAATATTATTTAAAACTTGGAAATAAGGAAGGGAGCAGGGTCAGCAGGTTTACTCAGTGTCACACTGGGACATGATCTAGTGAGCTCACCTAAGGATATTTTAATTATCTAGGGGAATGTATCTGTGATTGACTTTGCTATTTTCGGTTTGCTTGGAGGCAGGTTACCATGAAGATTTCTGTTCAGAAAGAGAAGATAAGAAAGAAGGAGAAGATAAGCTCAAATCTTATAGTTTTATTGCCCTGTAAGACACTAATCAAAATTGTGTCAAATCTTATCTCGGAATCTTATTTTTATTTTACATATTTCCCCCGAATGCTCATAAATGCCAGTTTTTCGATGCTCTCAGATGTTTTAAGATCTTACTGGATCTCTCATTAATGAGACAACACATTTTTGATATGTGTTCATCTATATTTGTAAGGGAGACATATTTTTAAGTTTTGGAAAATTATACTTTATAGACAAAAGGCCAATAGAATACTTTGAGGTTTAGTTTTCCGGGATTTGAGATAGCTAGAAAATAGAAGCCAGGTATGAATCATTTCCCCAGAGTCCAGTGTATTGATGTATCTCTTGAGATGACTAATTTTTAAGCAGGGAGTAAAAGGATGAGGAATCTCTGGTTCATTACATTAGGTAGAACGATATGAAATTGCCATTTTTATAAGTCAAACAAATGAATATTAGAAATTTCATAAGGCTTCACCTAATAATTATTTGCAATTTGAGAAAGAAACTATATTGAAGAAGCTCCTCTGTAATTGGTTAATAACGGGAAGAAATTAGTTTGTGTATGATTTCTGATATAACAGAGCCATTATCATCCCGCAGTTTATTCTTCTAAATTGCACTGCATAAATTTTCCATGTTATGAAGAGGAATGAATGCTCATATGATGCCAGAGAAGAAAATATACAGCATTTGGATGCCCAGATAGAATAGGGTGATGAAACAAACAATACATGAAATGCTTGCCAACGTGAATAATCACTGTTGTAAGGAAGTAAAGCCAGAGAAGTGTTTAGCTTTCGAGGACAATGAACAGATGGCCTGTTCTCATAGGAAGAATGATGGGTCACTTATTTGAGCTGGTTACTGTGATTCATTGGTCTTACACCACATGCTGGGAAATAAGATTAGTTATAGGAGTGTTTGGACGGCTTTGCTTGTCAACTTCTTTTAAATACACTTAAAAGATTTAAAACTCTGAAACAAAAGTGGGATGGAAATATTGGATGAATTATATCCTGTTTATTTGTAGAATCTGGTATTGATCCCAACAGCAATTTTGTAGGCACTGTAGGAGGAGACAAGCCATGTGGTTGTAAACCTTGGCATTAATTTTTATTATAAAGTTCTGTGTCTTTTCCAAAGTAGCGCTTTGTCCTTGGACTGTCTTCCTGTATTTCCTTTATTTTAACCTGTTAAGTGGACCCTTTGGATCAGTTAAATGCATCCTGAAATCTCATCTCTTTTTCAGAGTCTTTCAGTACTGATCATACAGTGGAATCATATACTCACGAGGCTTTACCCCAACTTTCCCCAGTTTTGAATAGCACTGGATGTATGTCATGCTGTATATGTGTGTCTTACTTAGATGTTTTTATTCTGTTGACTTTCTTAGACTTTTTATCAGTTCGTAATATCTCTATGTGGGTAACTACAGCAGCATGCGTACAAACAAATGAGGTATTGTGTGTAAAGTACTTTTTGAATTGAAAAAAAGCATGAAAATGTAAATTATTATTATTAGCCTATTTCTATTGAATTATAAAATTCCATAGAGTAGTGGCTAGGCTATATTTATGAAATCCTTTGTTATAGCATTATATAAGGCCAATCACTTGTGTTTATAGTTGTTAGAAAGGGGGAAGAATCAGAACCAGCAAAGTTTCATGTTTTCTTGGTTCAGTTTGCTTATCACTTATTGTACAATTTTAAAACTTGTTAAGTTCCATGGTGATAAGAGGTTTGTGTTCTTTGCCAGAATCTCCCTGTGCAATAGGAACTTAATGAAAAAATGAATGGATGAATCAAAATGTGACTATATGATAGACAAAGATTAATTTTTGTGAGTATGTATATATGTATCTCCTGTCTAACTTTGCTATTTAGAGCCTTAATATTTACAAAGGTTTGTTTTCTGTTATAACGCATTTGAAATCATGGTCAATAAACAAGGATCCATGAGAAATTAACCACTGACTAACTGGAGGAAGATACTGAGTGACTTAATATACCCAAATTATGATTCATATCTGTGGCACTGTAAGCCTCTCTCTCTTTTTCTCTTTCTCTCTTTTTCTATATACAGACAGTATGTGTGTGTATGTCCACACACACACACACACACACACGTATACACACATATATAAATGGATGTGCATAGGAGTGCTAGAAATTTTTGTTGCTTTAACAGTGTTCAGGTTGTATTCATTCTTTTTACGTATGAAACCAGCCTTTCTCTCCATTCATGTTTACCTAGTATTTAGTCTTCCAAGGAATACTGAGTCAATGTATTTTTCAAGAATTGAACTATGAATATTTCTTGAGATAAACTATATATGTATGGTGGTCTTTTCTTATGGTATTATACATATTTAAGGTATTGATTGACGATGAGAGAGTAAAAATCATTTAGATGTCACGTCAATGTAAGTGAAAGCCAATAATTTCTAAAGCAGTTTGAAATGGCTCAGATTGATAATTTTTCACAATAGTACTATTATTTATATTCCAGAAGGAAATCCATTTATTTTATAGTAAACTTTAACAATCACTTTCCTCTGCATTTCTTTTTAAAATGCTTTTCTACAATAAATGCTCACAAATTATAGAAATAAAATGCAAACTACAGTACAATCACACATCAAACCAAAACAGCCCATCATGCTTTATTTATAACTAGGTACTAAGCATAATGCAGAGAATAAAAATAAAGTGAAAACTCATATGTGCACCAAGCTCTGCAGCTAGAATGTGCAAAAATCCTGGATTTGTGCCCTGGCTGATGAAAGAGATTTTCAATTTAACTACAACAGTCTTAGAACTTTGCTCTTTCTTCCGCCAAAGATGACTTGAAATAAAAGAATCTAATGACAAAACAAATAATTTCTTCTGAATCCAATTCTGAAAACATTTGACCCTGAACCGTTGAAAATAAGGGCATATTTACTTTAGTCTCAGGAATAGGACCTATTTATCTAAATTCTTACAACTCTAGTACCAGTTATAAGAAAGTCTATGCAGGACATTCGCACATACTAATGTCTGTGCGACATACAATACTCTGTCTTGTCTCCTTTCTGTACCTCCATAACTCCTGGTCACCTTTCAAATTTCAATACAAATGTCACTTCCTTGGGGAAACCTTTTTTGATTACATCAGTTCTCTTTATTATAAGCTCTCATATTACCATGTCCTTCTCATTTTATAGCAATGATTAATTTCATGCCTTTGTAGATTATTTGATTGTCCTCTCTGCTCCCCACTCCAACTGTAATCTTTGAGATTAAAGACTATTTTTGGTTTTGCTGCTCATTTGTTTCCATCACTGAGTGTAGTGGCTGGCTCATTGTAAGCATTAAAAACATAATAGTTGAATAAATGAATGCGCATGCTAAATTGTACTCAATAAATTTATAGGAGGTAATCCAAAGGAAGAGGAGAGAAAAAGTAAAGAAAATTAAAAAATGTTTTTGGAAAGGTGGGATGAGTAGTAAAATATTACCCTCAAATTGCAAGTAACTGCATGTAAATCATTATGTCCTAGCAGAGTTCACTGCATTGCTTAATTTGAAGTTACTTGAATAAGAAATGTAATGAATGTAACAACCACACTCTAGCCAAGGTTTTTATAGCCATCGTGGGTCTAATCACAGCACATAATGTCATTTGCTATAGTTTTATAGATCCCCATTAAAGAAAGCTATTGGAATGACAACCATTACTAAGTTTTGTCCACTGTTTGATTCTTTTAATCCATTATTTTTTCAACTAAAGAGCATGAAGAGAAGGAAAAAAAGAATTTGTACAGAAACGTGGGTATTATACAGTTTCACAATAAACTCTCAAGCAATTTAGGAAGCAATGGATTATCATTCTAATGATTTAACCAAATAATTTTTCAAATACTCCTGCTAATACTGGAAAGAAACTGGAAAGTAAGGGAATTTGAATTTGGTATCTCACATTTTCTTGCATGTACTGTCTATTTTGGCTCTTTCATTAGAGCCCTTTGAAATGGTAAAGCTTGGCATAAACGCTGATCCATGTTACAGGCAAATATGTTCCTTATTTACCTTGCTTTTTGGTTTTATGTATGTTTCAGGTGCATGAAATTCCAATCCTTTTTGTTTTCCCTGAAAGGTATATTAACACAGCATTTGTAATCAACACCACCAATAATTCTGATGTAAAATCTACGCTATGAAGTACAGAAGTGTCTGCACAAATATTACTGGTGCCTTGTGCTGTTTGTCTTACTGCTTCCCATGTCTTCATTCTTCAAAAGTCTTTTCATTATAAAGCAGGCTCAGATACCAACTTCTTGGTGTGTTTACAACTATGGATAATATGGACAGAATTACCTCTCTCTAGAGTCATCAGAATCTGCTGTGGTTCTGCTGACAGCCTGCCTTGTCTGCTGCAACATAATAAGCTCAGTTGCCTAGGTTACTAATGAGGTCAAGCTCAAAGTGCAGAACCTTAATACAGAGTCAATCAGCTTCATACTATTTTTTAGTCACCCATTGTTCCTAAACCCTATCCAGTTGTCATATAGATGCATACTGTCATTCACAACAGAAACTGAGCAAGAAATGTGTCAAAACAAATATATCACTACTGATAAATAAGCAGCCAAAATAAATAAAAACATTTAAGTAATATCAATTTGTATATGAAGAGCAACATATCATTACTATGGTAAATTATTTCCCCCCGAAGTTGTGATTCTTCTTATTATTTGGCTATCAAGCTCTCCAATTCTCCAATTCTCTCTTTTACACACAAATGATCACACTTTATCTAGGAATGATTGTCACACTAACAAATGTAGTACAGTGCTTCACATATAATAGACTGTTAATAAATGTTTAAAATAAAAACATTTAAGTAATATCAATTTGTATATGAAGAGCAACATATCATTACTATGGTAAATTATTTCCCCCCGAAGTTGTGATTCTTCTTATTATTTGGCTATCAAGCTCTCCAATTCTCCAATTCTCTCTTTTACACACAAATGATCACACTTTATCTAGGAATGATTGTCACACTAACAAATGTAGTACAGTGCTTCACATATAATAGACTGTTAATAAATGTTTAGGGACATGATTTTTGTAGTTTTGAGTGCAAGAAAGACTAATGAACCAAATGAACTTTACTTTGTTAACTTGCACTGTCTTCCAATTTTAAAAGCAAACAGTAATTATGTTATTGGGTGGCAATAGAATAGATAATTCCAAATATTTCATTAATCATGGGTAGCCACATAACATATATAAATAATGTTAAAGTCAAATAACTTTTCTTGACTTGTCCTCTGAGAACTCATGCCTCATTTTCGCCTACCTATTGGATATTTACATGCAAATGTTCTAGCTATCAGTGAGAATAGTGTTTGAAAAAGATGATATTAGTCATAGGCACAGGATCATTATATGTATATATAGTGATCTGGTCTGGTCTCGTTATAACAGTATCTTTTAAAGTCTCCAAGAGAAATATATGCACAAAAGAAAATGCTAAGAAGATGCTATATTCCTATTAATAGTTGCATTTCTATATTAAACCCCAATGTAAGTCCTTGCCTGAGATGAAGGACAACTTTTAATTTAAAATAGCAAAAATGGCCTAATCTTCTCATCCTGACCCAAGTAGCACATTAGTAGGTAGCCAAAATTCACCTCTCAAGTAGTGTAAAATTATGGAGCTCAGAGTGTCATAAAAACTCTTCAGGAACCAGTGAACCTTAAAAGACTTTACCAGAAGAAATTGTAAATTTGATTTGTAGGGTTAAGCCTCTATAACCTAGTACACATGAAATTTTTGTAAACTATTCCCACTGAATATAAAAAACATTATAAATGATGCAGTAAGACAAAGTAAACATATTAAGCAAATGGGAGTATTCATATCTGAGGAGAACAATAGCTACCTAAGAAAAATTCTGAAATGAGTATGTTCTTCTGAAATTCTGAAATAAGTATGAAATAAGTAAAATGTTCTAAGTTATCTCTAGAGAAATAAGATAATCTACAAAATAAGAACACAGCATCAGACAAAAACAGGCAGATTGAAATCACTCAAATAAACATTACAGAAATAGAAGATATAGTTATTGAAATAAAAAATGATAATAGAGGAATTAACAGTGGAGTAGACAAGGTTAAAGAGAGAATTGTTTAGGGCCGGCCCGGTGGCGCACTGGATAAGTGCGCCGCTTGGGAAGCGCGGCGGCGCTCCCGCCCGAGGGTTCGGATCCCACATACAGACCGGTTCCCGCTCACTGGCTGAGCGAGGCGCGGGAGCAACACCGAGGGTTGCGATCCCGTTGCCGGTCCCCGGTCCGGTACGGGGGCAACACTGAGGGTTGCGATCCGTTGCCGGACACAGAAAAAGACAAAAGACAAAAAAAAAAAAGAGAGAATTGTTTAATTGGATGACAGCTTGGAGGAAATTATCCCTAATGTAGCATAGTGAGATAGAGGTAAAAAAAATTTAAGAGATGTTAAAAGATGTGAAAGAGACCTAAATGTTCTGATATATGTCTAGTATGAAATGCAAAAAAGATATGGGAGAAGTAAATTAAGAGACTTAATGGTTGAGAATTTTATAGAATTGAACAAAGATTCAAGTACTCAAATAAGAAAAGCATGCAAAGTCAGGACAAAAATAAATAATAATAAATCTATACTTAGATAAAGTTTATTCAATCAGCAAAAAAAAAATTTCTTTTGAATACCTATTTTGTGTCAGGTTCTATTTTGGCACTGAGGATTGGTCAAAACAGACAAATTTCCTGTTCTCCTGGAGCTTACATTGTAGTGTATAGGGGAGTGAGAGAAATAATAAGCAAATAACTAATACATCAGGTAATTATGGGTGATGAGAAATAAATAAAGCAGAGCATAGGGTGTAGGAAATACTGGGGGCTGGGCAGAGTAGGTAAGATTTCTTTCTTTATACAGAGAGGCCAAGAAAGATCTTTCTGATAAGGGCACATTGGAACAGAGAGACTGGAAGAAATATATCAAGCCAAGGGAAAATGAAAACATATTGTACCAAAATTTATGGTATTCAGCAAAATAAGTACTTAGAGGGAAGCTTATAACAATAAATGCCTACATTAAAAAAGAAGAAAGATCTGAAATAAGCAACCAAACTTTATATATCAAGGAACTAAAAAAAAGGACAAAGTAAACCCAAAATTAGCAGAAGGAAGGAAATAATAAAGATTAGAGTATAAATAAATGAGTGAAAAAACAATAGAAAAAAATCAATGAAACTGAGAGTTGGTTTTTTGAAAAGATAAATCACACCAACAAACCTTTAGCAAGACTAAGAAAATTAGAGACAAAACTCAGACAACTAAAATCAGAAATAAAAGAGGAACCATTGCAACTGTTCTCACAGAAATAAAAGGATCATAAGGAACTATCATGAACAATCATATGCCAACAAATTGGAAAACCTAGAAGAAACAGAAACATTCCTACAAACATACCATTTACCAAGACTGAATCAAGAAAAAATAAAAAGCCTGAACAGATCAGTAACAAAAGAGAAGATTGAGTGAATAATCAAAAACCTCCCCACAGGGCCAGCCCGGTGGTGCACTCGGTAGAGTGCAGTGCTTGGGAGCATGGCGGCGCTCCCGCTGAGGGTTCAGATCCCATATAGAGACTGGTCCGCTCACTGGTTGAGCGCGGTGCGGGCGTGACACCGAGGGTTGCGGTCCCGTTACCGGTCACGAAAAAAGACAAAAAGGAGAAAAAAAAAAAAAAAAAAAACCCCCCCAAAAAGAAAAGCCTGAGATCAGATTTTTTCAGAGGTAAATTCTACCAAAGATTTTAAAAATGCCTATTTTTTAAAACCCTTCCAAAGAAACAAAAGAAGAGAGAAACCATCAAAACTCATTCTATGAGGCCAATAAAACTCTGATACCAAAGCCAGACAAACACACCACAAGAAAAGAAAACCACATGCCAACATATCTGAGGAACATAGATGCTAATATCCTCAACAAACACCAGTAAACCTCCTATTAATAGGATCATACAGCACGTCAAGTGGGACCTATCCCTTGGATACAAAAATTGTTAAACATATGCAAATCAGTCATTGTGATATACCGCAGTCACAGAATGGAAGATAAAAATCACATGATCATCTCAATAGATGCAGAAAAAGCATTTGACAAAATTTAACACCTTTCATGATTAAAACTCTCAACAAATTCTGTATAGAAGGAACTTAACTCACATGATAAAGCCATTGGTGAAAAGCGTGCACTAAACATCATCCTCAATGGTGAAGAACTAAAAGCTTTCCCTCTAAGATCCAGAACAAGCCAAAGATTCCCACTCTTGCCTTTTTTATTCAATTTACAAGCTTGGTTTCAGGACCACTTTTTCATAATGCTAAAATCAATGCCCTTAAAAACTAGTCATTTTATCTTTAAATCGACACCTAAAAACTGGTTGTTTGACTTATCTTTGTCTTATTTTTGTGTCTTATTTTTGAATATTAGTCACATAGAATGACCTATTACTCCAGCTCTGATCAATATCAGAGGGTTCAGAGCAGTGTAAAAGAGAGCATGCACATGCAACACCCCTTTCAAGAAGGCCGGTTCTCAACCAGTGGTAATTTTGGCCTTCAAGGGACATTTGGCAATATCTGCAGATATTTTTGGTTGTCACAACTGGGGAGGTCATCTGGGAACAAAGGGCAGGGATTCTGCTAAATATTCCATAAGGTACAGGATAGCATCTGGACCAAATGTCAATTATGCCAAAGTGGAGGAACCCTTGCTTAGAGGATGGCTTTTTGTTACTGGCTTCTCCACAATTAATTAAATGGTAAGATTGCATTTGGAAGGTACCAAAGTCTTTTTTACTTTCTCTACTGACAAACACATCCAGGATTACTGGAGAAAGGAAGGCGACTCGTGGAGTGCTTATATTTTATAGTAAATAATGAAGGGATTCTCTTCTGAGAGTTTTATTTAGGGCTTAAAATTTCCAGCAAAGCCATTGCCTTCCTATCTAAAGTAGAAATAATAGCTTTTACTAAGAGAATATCTATTTTGGGCAAAGCACTTTTATATGATATTTCCAGTCCTTCAGAAATTTAGGTATTGTTATCTGTATTTGATAGAGGAAGAAACTGAAATTTGGAATAAGTGATATAGCTGGCAGGTAGTGGAATCCAGATCTGTATGGCTTCAAATTCTGTGCTTGATCCAACATTCCATGTTGCTAACCCTTCCAGGAAGGATCGAGAGCCCTAGTTCTCAACAGTTTTATTTTATGACTCTTTATAAAAGAGCTATGTTAAAGAACCCAATCTTCATTAAAAAAAAACTTGGGTCATTTAGTTTTTTTCCTGTTCTAGGAAAAAAGTCCTTACTTTCACTGAAGACATTTATATATTTATAAACATTCTTCTAATGCTTTACTAATTATGAAAAATCTGCAATTCTGAGTTCCTAGGATCTACCAAACACATAGCAACCCTGAGAGTCACTGACTGTTCCTTTCCAGCTAGACATCAAAACCTTGGTGCCCTTTACATTTTCAAGGAAACGTAATCATTAGTTTTTCAGCTTAGCCATTTAATAGACTTGGAAGGACCACAAGTAACTGAAGTGCTTTAGATGCTGCTTCAGGGAACATAATTGTTGCTCAGCATTTCATTTCACAAGCTGGAAAATTTTTTGACCTACCTCGCTTTACTGTTTAATCTCAATATTTAGAACTGAATTGAGAAATGAGCAGGTAAGAAGCTAGTGCAACAGACAGTACATGACATATATCCTTAACTATGTGTGTTCAGCAAAAAATTCTGTTCTTTAAATCACTCTAACAAAACTCATTAAAATTGAGATTTATTACAAGTTCTGTATCTCCGCTGTGTATAATGCAATAAGAAAGAGAAAGCTTTTTATTTTCCATACTCAGTCTGCTATAGAGGATTCTCCAGCCAAAGTGAAAAGCCAACTTACTTTGTGCTGAATTTGAAACTTTAGATTCTCCAAATGCCAAAACTTGTTTTTTTAAATCAATTTTTTATTTTTCTCAATTTGGTTATCAGGTCATCTAAAATAAAAGCTCTTTCAGGGGGAATAATGATACTTAATATATACATGTGGGAGACTCATTTTGGGAAGAGTTTTTTTTTTTTTTAACACAGTAGAGATTCTTTGGACTGAGAGAAAATTAGTTTTCTTATGAAAGAGTGGCTTGGACTTGTTGGTGGTAGGAGATGGGGAGTTAGATTTTTCAGTTTGGAAAGCCAAACCACTCCTTCCTGAACAAGACAGAATATTTTCCTTCACAGGGGGAGACAAAATATTTTGTTATGAGCAGAGAAATAGCACAGATCAAACCCTGAAGCTAATCTCTGGATGCTCATGGTGGAGGAGTAGTGGAAAATGAAAGGTGATTTGAGTACTGCTGTCTATTTTAGAAATTGTCAGAGATTTTAGGATCTTTTTGATCAAACCTCTTGTCTCAATTTTAAAAGACAATGATTCTATTTTATAAAAAATTGTAATGCCTCACCCTCATATAGATTTATATTTAAAAGTGCTGCAAAGACCAACCGGGCAATAATGGTGTGCATTTCAATTTGTATTTATTTTACTCATTCCCTAAATATTTCCACTTACTGCAGTGGAAGGGTCAGGTAGAAATGTGATGGGAGGGGAATATGTGTATTACCTTGATTGGTGTCTCACTTCATTCTTTGCTTTTCTGCAACTTGTAATCAACATTTGGGGTTTTCAATCTCCATAAAATAAAAGGTAGGCTAGATATGACTGGAATATGAAATGAAGAAATGCACTAAAATCTACCTTAGTTTGGTTTACACTAATACGGCATTTGCTGGCAAGACAACCAGTTTTATCTGCAAGCCTTTAATGAATGGACTCATGAAAGAAACAAAGAGAGATTGCTCTTCCCTTCTAGTTATTTCAGCTCATCTGAGTACAGTGCTTATCAGTTCCAGATCGCTAATTCAATTCCCATATGGGCCAGTTGGCTTTGTTCGGTTCCATGGCCACAGGTTAACTTTGAACTGTCATCTCACAAATGGGTGCCGCTGATCACAGAAGACAGAACAAAAGGTTGTGAATGAGCAAGTGCAAATCCATCTCCACTGCCGGAAAAGAACTCAAAACATAGGCCTACCACAGCAAATTAGTTCTCATCTTCTGTGTATATAAAATAAAATGATGTCGCTAATTTATTTTAGGATTTAAGATCTATACAGCACCTTTAAATGAGCTCATTTAACCCTCACAACAACTCATTGAGGTATGACATATAACAGTGTGAGGCAGGAAAAGTTAGTTTCTTGATAAAATAGGATGAAAAATATCTGCCTTACATTGCAAAGGTTATAAAAATTGATGCATATAAAGCAGTTAGCAATAGCCTGGCTTATAATATTTTTATTAAGTGATCTGCTTGAGATGACATAGTTAGGTGGCAGAACTGGGACTCCAGGTTGAGTGCTGTTTCCCCTGTATGACAGCTGATATTATGTGAAATGAAGGACAGGGGTGGAAAGTCACCATCATTAACCTCTATACAGTGGTTCTCAAATGTGTGTGTGTGTTAGAAGCACTTGAAGAGTATGGTGGGGTTCTTGGGTTCCCCCAGATCTGTTCTTCATTTCTTTCTGAATGCATGGCTGTGCAGCTGCAGACTATGCTTCCTAGACAAATGACTAAGTCCTCATCAAGAGAGTGTGGGTGGTAGAGGTGTGGGCAACTCTGTCCTACTTGCTGGTGAGGAAACTGCTGGGTTTGGACCTCTACTCTTTCTTTCCCAAGAGCTGGAACATGAATGTAACAGTGACCCACTTTGACCAAACAGTTAAGGGCAAGACCCTAGTCATTATGTTTGTAAATGCTTCTTAGTTGTAAGCTGGCTCTACAGATAAACAAGATGGAAAGAAATTGAGATCTTTAATGGTTAGGTGGAGCCCAGCTACATCACCAATCTTGATTCCTCTTGTCAGGATAGTTAAGTAAGAAAGAAATACATTTCTATATTATTTATGTTACTGTAATTTTGGGGAGAGGTTTTCTTTGTTTCAGGAGCTCAATTTTTACCTTAAGCCACTTAGGCAGCATTTTAAAATATAGGTTTCCAAGTCCTACCAAACTTATAAAATCATAATCTCTGTGAGTGAGGCTCAGGAATCTTTATTAGTGAAATATATTAATGTATAACAGACTTGAAAAACATTGGCATATACGACAAAGACCTCTTTCTCTGTATGCCTTCACTTTTTATAGAATACAAAAGATTAGGAGAGAGAGGAAAAACTAGAGAGAAAAATAGAGCAAACGAGCAGAGAGAAGCGGAGGCAATACTGAAGCTTCTCAGTGTTTCTGGTGGCTTTCCTGTTTTTGGATTCAGTCCCTTTTTGAGGCTGACAGCATTCTTGCTCTTGGGACACTTGCATATCCTTAAAACTATGAAAAAAGAAAATATTTATTATTTGCAATTTTCTCTGCCTTCCAAGGAAGTGGATACCTTATTGCATGGGTGAAGCACCCGAGGCTGGGGGAGTTAGAGAGACCTCAATTGCTTTAGTAAGAAAAGGGGCTCTAGTCTATGCTCTAGAGCTTAACTGGAAAGGCTGGAAGAGCCAGACTTGGAGAGGAGAGATGAACTGCTGTATTGAGAAAGAAAATTTTGGGAAGCAATGGAAGTTTAGCTACACTGTAGGGAATATAAACCCTTTTTTCAGTCTCCCCACAAAACCTCAAATAACATATCTTTTTTGTGTGTAGACAGTATGTTAAAGAGCTGGGTCTGTGTTTGCATGCCTGGGATGTCTCAAAGTCCCAAGTCCAGCTTCCAGGTTGGTGTGAGGTGAGATGAGCAGTTGTCATGGGGATCCAAAAAGTAAAGGTAGCAATGAGTTGATTTCTGTAACCAGCAATCAGAAAAAGCAACAATCGGGACTGTTTGTATTAAACAGATACAAGCTTAGCTTTTCAGTATAATGTCCGTGATAGCTTCTATATACCTTCTATTTTTGACACCCATCTCTTTGTGTTTTTCAATAGTACTTCTCCTCTCAAATGTTTATTCCCTGTACACCCGATATGTATACCTGAGATATCAAGGTAGAGTTTAGGAAGAAAAAAGTGATGTCAGCATTTTCAACTGGGTATAGTTGTCATTTTATCTCCCTGTTTTAGATTGCTCCTCATGTTATGATAAACAGCCTCATTTGACTTCAGAACAGCTGCATTTTATTGATGTAGCTTGTTATGTTTGTAAAGAGCTCATAGGTTACAAGTCGGCTTGAGTGCGAAGTGTTCTGATTAATGATCATCTTCAAAATGACAAGTGATAAAGCACTTGAGGATTGGATTCAGTGGATGGGAGACAACTTTGTAGCATTATTGGAGGCTTCTGCATTTTCTAATGACTATAAAAATATCTCTTCAAAGGTGAACTAACACTCACATCCTCCAAGAGATTAGAATTTGGTATAGGCACCCCTTCTCTTGTCAAAGAGTTGTTGCCATGGACTATTACATGCTTTAGTCAGATAAAGGTCAGAGCATGTGCACCATATTTGAAAACCATAGGAGACTTTATAGTGTAACACACTATTGTTATCTTTTGCCTTTAGTTATAAACCAATAAAATCCAGGATTCCCTTTTATATTTGCAAGCCAGTGTATTCAGAATTCCAAGAATATCCCAGAAGTATTAATAAAGAAGACAATGCTGGGAGAGTTGATTTGCTTTTGGAGTGTTTTGCTGCTGTTATTTTATTTGACTTTGTTTTTATAACTTTTCAGAAGAGAGTAATTGCTTCTACTGCTGTAGCTTTTCCCCAGGACACCCATATGGGGCACATTTTAGATGAAGTCGAATCTCACGTTGACAGTAACTCCCTTTCATTTCACTCTATTATTAAGAATTCTTTTCTTCAAGCCATTTCTTAAAATTTACATCTTGAATAGGAAAATAGAGGATTCTACATATGTCTTTGAAAATTAATTTTATCATAAGTCTTCCTGCCATCTGGGAATTGAAACTTAGCTGCAGGTTTCCTTTGAGTGGGCTCTCTGGATGCAGGGCAGGATTCAGTTAGTGAATAAGAGGAAGAGTGTATTGAAAACAAGGCTATGTGAGTGATGGCAATCAGCAAGCATTAAACAGCTCATGTTTTTAAAAATGAGCTCTGAATCAGAAGTCATAATCACTCAGTCACCTGCTGGGTTCATTTGCCCTTCAGAAATAAGGACATCTCAAAGTGTAGAACATTTTTAATAGAATAGTGCCAGACAAGCTTGTTACTTAGAATTTTATTTGACAGGCTGGAGCTTGTTTCCAATATTCTTTTTCTTTTTTTTTTTTTTTTTTTTTTTTTTTTTTTTTTTTTTTTTTTTTCTTTTTTTTTTTTTTGTCTTTTGTCTTTTTGTTCCATGTCCGGCAACGGATCGCAACCCTCAGTGTTGCCCCCGTACCGGACCAGGGACCGGCAACGGGATTGCAAACCTCGGTGTTGCTCCCACGCCTCGCTCAGCCAGTGAGCGGGAGCCGGTCTGTATGTGGGATCCGAACCCTCGGGCGGCAGCGCTGCCGCGCCTCCTAAGCGGCGCACTATCCAGTGCGCCACTGGGCCGGCCCCCAATATTCTTTTTCTGAATTACATGAAAAACTGTATTCTAGGGTGCATTGTGAAGGGATGAATTATAGATGATATAAAAATAAAATGGTGATTTTGTTTCTCTGGTTCCTTATACAGATTATTTTCCTGTGGCTGTGACTACCGGATCCCATAGTATGAAAATTAAATAGTTCATTTAAAAAGGTCACTCCAATGACAGGCTGGAAAAATAAAATGCCACCAATAGGTGTGCTGTTTGAGTGTGGAGTTAGGTAAAAGAAACCAGGTAAGGCATTAGAGTGAGAATGGTAGAGCATTGCAACCAATTATTATTTTTTTCTTTGTAAAGTCTCTGTAAAGACCTTCATACAAACAGGTTTTCCAATCTTGTCTTCTAAGAGAATAACAGCATTAACTTGGTTATTAAGAATTTTTATCTTGGGCCGGCCCAGTGGCGCACTGGATAGTGCGCTGCTTGGGAAGTGCGGCGGTGCTCCCGCCCGAGGGTTCGGATCCCACATACAGACCGGCTCCCGCTCACTGGCTGAGCGAGGCGTGGGAGCAACACCGAGGTTTGCAATCCCGCAGCCCTTCATTTACAAATAGGAAAAACGAATAGAGAAAGGTAAGTATTTCTTTTTTTTTATTTTTATTTTGTCAATATACAATGTAATTAGTTATTGTGT
>NW_007727693.1:262889-301196 GCF_000696425.1 Galeopterus variegatus | reverse complement strand
AAAAAAAAAAAAAAAAAAAAAAAAAAAAAAAAAAGAATTTTTATCTTTGTTGAGCAATTTGGACACATGTACTATTTTTGATACGACGGAAAGTGTTCACCATTTTGCTGACTTTCAGTCTATGTTCATGAGTATGTAAAGTTCCGCCAACTCACAACTGCACAATTTGACCTACAGTTCACAAGAGCAAAGCAGACTGAACTGGATGGAAAACGACTAGGACCACTTTTCCACAATCTGTTCTTTCTCTGATTGAGAAGAACCTGCATCAGAATGGTGTTCAAATAGTCCATTTTCGAGTACCCAGGGACCTCAAAATACCATCCAGCCTTGTTTCCTACTACACTTACAAAATTATTTCCTTCATTCTTTTGAAGAGTACCATAAATCATAAGTCCTTATACTTTATTTCATAATTCTTATTACATAACTGTGTTAATTGTAGAAATTTTAGAAAAGATAAACAAAAATCCTATAATTCTACCTCTAGACGTACACGATGTTAACATTTCAATCTCTTTTCTTTTTCCCCTACATCCCACACTCTTTCCCATTCTCTCTCCCTCTTTCCTACCTTGCCTTTCTGTCAGATTAAATCAAATTGTAAATAAAAAGGACAATCCTCTATATAATGCATTAGAGAACTCATCATTTGGAAGCAGAATCCCTATCTGGCCTTTTTAAAAAATTAAAACGTGATTGATTATACATATTGGTGGAGTCCAGAGTTGAATATCAATACCTGTGTGCAATGTGTGAAGATCTAGTCAGGATAATTAGTATATTCATCATTATAAAACGTAACCATTTCTTTGTGTTGAAGACACTCTAGTCTCCTCTCTTCTAGTCATTTAATAACTTGCAGTACATTAATGTTAATTATGGGTGCCTAGCTCTACTGCACATCAATAGGACTTCTATTTCCTAGCTAGCTGTTTTGTGTGCATTAACTCATTTCTTGCTATCCCCCGTCCCTCTCCCCCTTTCTCAACCTTAGTAATACATGGCCATTTTGGTACCTCAGTCCCTCGGGCATGTGATGGATGTACACATACAAAGACATTTGTCTAATATTTAGGATGCAGCTTATGAACTACTTAGCTAGTTCTTATATAGAATCTTTTCATAGAGCCTGGCATATAACTTGTAACATAGGCATTAAAGACTGTATTAAAGTGGCTTCTCTAATGAGGGAGTGTCTTATCTTGCCTTAAGCATAGAGTCAGCTCATGGAGAACTTCTGGAAGGGATAGCAGGAATGTTTATTTTTGTTTTTTCATCTCCAGCTCAGTAAAAAGCCATACAAGGGAAAAGGGGAAATTAATGAAAAATGTAGTAGTAAAATGTAGGTTCGTGATTCAGACAGACTTTGTCCTGATCAGTGACCTTAGAAAGAAGTCTCTCAAGTTATCTAAGCTTCCATGCCCTTGTCTGTAAAACATAGATAATTATAGAGTCCCCCATCCCCTCACTTTCTTCTTCTAACACCTTCTTCTAAAATAAGCTGCTGTATTTATTTTGATAGAAGTTAGAATGTCTTAGGTTGAGCTTCTGTAAAAAGACTCTGAGTCAGATTTCTGAGCAGGAAGTTTACTGGGGATTGCTTTCTTACTCAGGACAGCATCTGAAGGAAAGTAGGGAGGCAGGAACAGGCAGAGGGAAAAGCTGATCTGTCATGCAGCTGCAACAAAGGCCTCAAGAGATCCCACAGGGAGCTCTGGAGCTGGGATGGCCATTCAGAGTTGGTCAAGTGGAGGCAAGGAGCTAGGCCTTCCTGCCCCCATGTGGAGCAGGCACTGAATGTTGGCTGCCCCAGGGAGGGGGCATGAACTTGTACTAGGTAGCTCCCCTTCACTGAGGATACTTCACAGAGAGGGACACTGTTTTGAGGTGTCAGCAGCCAACACTCCTGGAAGCTGGGGAAACAAGTGCCTCAGTCCTGAAGTGACATTTGAGCAGTGCGCCACAATGTCCTCTACTTCCTACCCTTTATGCTACTTGGATCCACTTGCTTCTTAAAGTAAGTTTACCCCATTTAGAAACAGATCCTCCAGGATTCTGTGTTTTCATCATTTCCAGGGAAAACTTGCAAGAGAAAGGTTAGTGGAAAGAAGCCACAACCCTCTTTGCTGCTCCTGGTCTCAGGGCTGCGATCAATACTCATTGCCTCTGTCCTCTCTACCCAATCTAGATTTCTTTCAACCTTCAGCTGTCACCTCTGCTGGACTGGTGGTTTATTTGGGGAAAGCCTACATCCTTATTGTTAAGAGGTCTGAGACCCTGGTCATCATACTTTTCTGAGGATGTGACTGCTGCTTTTGTACATTTACCATCAGAATTTGGCAAGGGAGCACCAAGAGACAGCCCAGAGCCAAATGTGTTCTTTCTGCCTACCTGCGTGAGAGTAGCCACTTCTGGTGCCCAAAGTCAGGAACCTTTCCTTGGACCTGGTTGCCTGGCACATGAATCCTGAAGTGATTTGGGCCATAGCTATAGCTTACTGTGTTCCCTGATGGAAGCCTTCACCCTCTTGGGTCCAGAACCTCTACACTGACAGCCCAGATCTGTATGGATGGGACACACAAACTCTCCAAGTCGGTCACTGGGAGTGATAGTAAGCAGAGCCACTCCTATTGACACACTCTAGTACTAGGGTCCTTGTATTTTGCTTAATGGGGACTCACAACCACGTAATAGTCACTGCTTTAGGGCCCACACTGTGTCTTTGGTGATGGTGCCTCGTCCTCATGGGCATCTTCAAGCTGATGCCTCAGCTGTGCCTTCAAAGACTGTTCCATTGCTCTTTTCACCTCTCTTCTCGTGGCGGGGTTTGTAATGTGAGCCATGGCTCCCATGGTCATATGCCCACTGCTGTACCTGCTTTCCTCTCAAATGTGTCTCTTAATCCAGTGCAATATTAACGGGAATTCCCTGTCAGCGTTCAAATACTCTTTAAGCCCTTGTAGAGTAGTACTGGCCAAGACATGGTAGGCAGGAAGGACAGCTCATATGTGGAATATGTATTGATCCTAGAAGGGCTGCTTCCTTTTTGAGAGGTGAAGGGGTCCAGTGAAATCAAATTGCCACCAAGTAGTTGATGGGGTCTTCTCTAAAAATGGTGACATATCAGAGGCTTCTCCCAGATAAGGAGCAAGGCAGCCCCCTTTATCCAAGGGTGATTTTTGGATGGCAGGTAGCTTTGCTCCTGGCAGCTGGAGGAATGTGTCTCATTCCTGAAGGGTATTCTGAGAGGCACACTACAGCAACTGCTGCACATAGAGAACAGCTCTAACTGACTTCAGTTAAAAAAGGAGGAGAGGGAAATTTATTGGAAGAATTTTTGGGATCATTCATGGAATCCAAACACGTGCTGAACCTCTCAAAAAGGCGGGTAGCAGGCTGGCTCTAGGGACTTCGATGAACAAGCACTGCTGTTAATTTGATTCAGCTTCATTAACTACTAATCTTGTTTTGAACTTCTCACTCTCCAATTTTGAATTCCTAGAATAGAAAAGGCAATTGATTCAGCTTAGGCAAGGTGTCCTACCTCAGTCATTCAATATGGTCAGTGAGACAGAATCATGTTTCAGAGCTGTGGCCTCAGAGAACTCCTCTGATAGAGGGAGACTGTACCCAGATGAGGGGGATTCACTGTGACTCTAGCAGCAGTCTTAATCACTTTTTTCCTTCCTTTCTTCATGAAATTACAAAATGTTTACGTTCTTACAGTCACATTTTTCTCAGAACCAAAATTTGTTGTGCATTCTGAGCATTTCAGTGTACATATCCTCATCTATCAATTATATAACTTATACAAAGTGAAGGTGCTCACAGCCCAGTCCTGCATGAACTGCAGTTCAAGAAATACCTCCAGTAGCTAGGGATTTATTTCTAGGGATTAACTTAAAGCATTTCAAATCTTTACTGTTGTTAATGATGATAAATATATACACTGAAGGGAAGTAAAGTACATTATGCAACAAAGCTCACCAAAACTCCTTTGAGAAAGCTTTGCTATTACTATTCTTGAAAATTCCATGGGAAATATAGCCATGATGCTCTGAAAGTCTTTTTAAATTTCTCTTTCAACATTTCTCTTATGGTAAATTGATTACACTGATGATGTCATTACATCGATCAGCTCTCCCTGCATCCACACCTGCAGGAGTTTGTTACATTAATAGTCCCCGATAATCACGTGACTGTATTGGTGCCCTCATGTAATCTCCTCCTGCACTGATCCTGGGCTTGGTTTTGTGATTTTCTTTGACCATGTGACTTGTTTTGGCTAATGGGACATTAGCAATGATGACACAGTGCACTTGTGCATTGTGACTTGCTTCTCTTGATACTTTTGTAAACCAGCCCCTGTGAGAAATTCCGCATTAGCCTATTGATGGTACATGGCCCAGGTGACAGCCAGCACCAACTGTCGGACGTGTGTAAGGACACCTTAGATTATCAGCCTCAGCTAAACTGTTGACCGAGCCCGGAAAAGATCTGCAGAAGACTTAGCCTGAATAGTAAGCAAATTAAATGGTAGTTATCTTATGTTACTAAGTTTTGGGGTGGTTTTTAATGGAACAGTAGATAACTGACACAACACCCTTTGCCTTTTAACTTTACATTTTCTCTTTCTAACAAGGCAGAGTCCATTTCACCATCTCTTGGTTCTGAGTTTGGCTACAGGACTTGCTTTGGATGCTGGGATGTTAGCAGATATGATGCAAGTAGGGACCTGAAAAGCACTGGTGTGTTGTTGCTTTCTCCGTTGCTTCTCTTTGCCATTAGAAAGCCTAGCTTGCTGGAGAAAAGACCTGGTTCTGAATTATTCCAGTTGCTGCTGAGGCTATCAAATATCAGCAGACTTGCAGCTGATTGCCAGACCTGTGATTGAGCCCAGCAAAGGTCAGAACTGCCAAGCCAACCTCAGTCAAAATTGATAACCCACAGACTTGTAAACTAAATAAATGTCTGTTGTTTTAAGTCATGAGTTTGGGGGTAAATTATTATGCAGCATTTCTGTGACAATAGATAACTAGTGCATCTTTCTTTCCTAAATGTTATGTGCTCACTATAGCTGCTCATCTATCCAATTTTTTTCGTTTGGTTCTCTTGCTGCTCTTATTTTCTCAGTGTATATTTCATCATCTTTTCTCAAGCCCACCTTGGTGACTCAGGTTTGAAGTCTATTATTTAGTCTTGTTCCTGAAAGGTCTGTAGCCTCGCCTCAGACCTGGTGAGCTTCATAAGTCTGAGATTTATCCAGCATCTTACTTTTGTGACGAAACTCAGGGTTTTTGAATAATTGATGAATAAAAATCACATTTGTTGGGACTGTCCCAGTCAATTCTGACGCTTCTTGGTAGCTGTCATTGCAGCAGTCCCTCCAATTGAAACAGCAAATGGAACATTTCTTCCCATTTTGATGTTTTGTCATGAATTCCATATGCAAATTCCCGCCATTTTATAGCCTGCTATCCAAGATTTCTAGGGCAGGGAAACAGGTTGCCAGGGACATGGAGAGCCTGGTGTTTTTGACTCCTGAAATAATTCAGATGCTGGGTTCTGCACACTTTCACTTAATCCTCTAGTATTACCAGTTTCTAATATCTGCTACCCTTTCAGTATTTTCAGTGATGTGTGCCAATTATGACTCAAATAACTTCCCCTGAGATGGTGCCTTCTGGAAATTTCTCTATTTATTATGTCACTATAATCTGCATCAGAGTTGAAGATACTTGGACCAATTGAAAGACCTATAGCAGCCACGAAGTCTCCAGGGGATCCAGTTAGTAAACCAAAAATATGAATATGAACTAGTCTAAGCACGTCTGATCTTTCTCTTGCAAAAAATAATTCTAATTTCTAAAAAATAGTTAAGTACACATTGAGACTGGGTTAGAAACTAACACAAGAGTACTTCAAAAAGTTTATGGAGAAATAGAATTAAAAGACAATACAAATCTTTCCATGAACTTTTTGAACTCGTATTCACAGTGCGACTTTGTGAGTAAACTGTTTATACTTTCTTATTTTAGTCAATTCATATAATGCTGCATGATTCTGGTTTCTACCTGGACCATCCATTCTTCAACCATGTTTTCTCCTGTAAACTGCAATTTCTAACTCAGCATGATCTCCTCAACACCCCTCTGGTTCAGTGTTATTCCAAGAACTTACTAGAAAGTTGTTTACCCAGCTAGATGATTATTAACATGAAGGGCAAATCACTAATTACAAGACTAGCTCTTTTCCCCAAATTCAGCGTATAATATATTCATATGAGACATGTATTATTTCACATACCTTTTTCTGATAAATATTGTCACCCCTGGGATAAAACAAATTCATTGTTGATAAGAATTTCTTAATTCTATAAGATATAAATAATGTCATAAAAGGCAGTCATAATTATTGCTCACTTTTCAGAGCAATGTTCTATTACAATTGCCTCAATAGAACTTAAGATAGGTTGGGTCACTAACTGTATTGAAAGGAACTATAAGTTTAATGTGTAAAATATATTGTACTGTCCTGTAGATTTTTTAAAGGATCTTTTTCATTCTTGGCAACAATTAAACTATACTTTATGGATGATGTTTAATCAGCCAGAAGTAGTGGGATTATTTTGTACCTATAGCTAAGATAGCTGTCATTATTTAAGGTGAGCTGGACTATGATGTCTCTAGAAAAGGATATTTTGCTTTGTCTAAATGATGTGATAAACACTAACTGCAGTTTAGTAGCAGTTTGCTACTGATTACCCTGTACTGTCCTAGCTGCCTTTTCTCTTATGATGGGCCTTCATTGGGCAGTGGCTTTTTAAGCTATTTCCCTTATAAGAGGTCTGAGGGCTCAGTAAATAAACACTTAAATGCACCAAGGGAGTAGCTTTTAAAGTCCTTTGTAATTCAAATAATCACCCCCTAATGTTCTGTAAGAGTTTTTGACGGAAGCTTGCTGTTATACTATATACTCTCTCATGGGTACTAGTACTTTCTCCAAAAGATAATATGAACACATGCTTTAAAGTATATTGCATAGTTTGAAGTAAATAGTATGGAGAGGGAAAAATAATGAAGCCCCAAAAGCAAGCACACAGACTTCAATAATATTGAAGTATTTCTGGTGACAATTGATATCGAAAAGATTCATAACGAGTCAGTTTAACAAGAGGAAGCACCAGTCTATGGGGAAAGAAGAAAGAAAACAAAGTGTCATAAACAAGAAAAAAGGGCAAGGGGTTCTCCAAATGAGGTGAGTTAAACTTAAAAATAATAATAATAATAAAAACAAAATAAAAGCAAGAGTATAGGATTTTATAAAGTGTTCTGAGTCCCTTTTCTTAATAACTTTTCTCCTCTCCCAGGAGTCCTGCATCTTATACAGTGGCATTAAATGTCAAGTCTTGCAGCGCATGCCGACACCTTTCACTGCTCTCATCTCCTGCTGATGCTGAGTTTACAGAAGCTTCTCTGATTAGAAGTCATTGACAGAGACGTTCAGCATGGTGTCTTTTGAACAGTCATACATAGTTGATGACTTGTGGTATGCATGAAATTAAAATTCCAAAAAATAAAATTCCAGCAGAGAAAATATCATTTGCTATAATTTAAAAATATATTTCACCGTTTAAGTATTACCATACATTCAAATCCTGAGCAAACAGATCAAACTCTTTTATTTAATATTAAATTTAATATTGGATCAGTCTTATAAGATCAAATGTCTTCTCTGATTCTTATGATGCTATGATTCTTCCAGACTAACATGGAAGAAACGTAATCTCCAGAGATAACACCTCACAACTGGAAGGGCCTTAGATTCTGTTTTGCTTTGCCTAAGTTGGAGGCAGAGCCACTGCTAGAACCAGGTCTCCAGCTCTTTCTACAACAGCACTACTCCATATCCAAGGATATTTAATTTTAATACAAATATCTTCCAAAGGAGACATAGGCTGTCATTTATTTATTATTTTCTTAATGGACACAAGGATTTGAGTCCTTCTGGTTCTGCCTTTTACCAGCTGTGTAAATTTAATCAAGTTACTAAGCTTCTCTGGGCTTCAGTTTTTTCAGCTGTAGATGATCAGTATATTAGATTAATCTCTAAGGTCTCTTCAGACACTCAGATTCTGATTTTAGCTTTGCTGTTCTCTACTGAACATGTTGCATTTAACACCCGAGAAGGATTTACTGGACATCTTCCTATTAGTGTGTGATGAAGAAATCAGTCTTTACAGTTCACAGAGTTGGATGAAATCACAAATGCCAAAAAGATTCATAATGTTTGGCTTTCCTGGACAGAAACTATGAACTTTTACCGATGTTCAACATTTCTGTTGACAATTATGGAAACCTCTTCTTGATATTTGCTAACTTGTGACTAGCCTTTCCTCTTTTGCCTAGTGGCACTAGAGTTTATTCCCCTACCTGAGTGTCACAAAACCCCTCTTCCAATGGGAGGAGGATAGATTTAGGTTGAGTTCACTGTACAGGAAAGTTTGTAATCCTAATGCAGTAAATAATTGGGCTGAGGTGGTCCGCAGCTGCTGGCAGGTACGAACTTCCCTCCATAGTGTCTGCCATTTGTTTTTTATTTGTGACAGAGGTATATTTCAGATTCAGAGTCTGTGGTCTTTTTTCCCCCTCACAACATGTGAAGGTGCTTCCAGAAAAGGAAAAGTCGTAATTCTTGTCCTTGAGGACCAGTCAGCTAGATTGTGATATTGCATGCGTAAGTATCCTGTAGTGGTTTAGCTCTGTTAGATTTTGTACATATCTAGATGAAAGGACATGAATGATATTTGGGACACTGTGGATGTGGGGATCTCCAAGTAAACCATCAAGTTCTGATTTTTAGTGAGGGCAGGGGCAGGGAGAGGGCAATGACTTTTCAGGGAAAGATAGAGGTGAAAAAGTGATTCCTGAGTTAGACAAGTACCAACAAAACATCAGTAGCACTAGTAGATTTCTCCATTTTTATAAAGAATAGGTCTACAGAAGTTAAATAATTTATCCAAAGTCACATAATTAGTAACTAGCAGCAGATCCAGGATTTAAATTTATGTCTATATAAGTTCATAAGACATTATTCTCCTATTCCTTATCTAAATTCCTTAGATGTATTTTGGAAGGCAGCTATGCTCACCGTTACACCACCAACGCCAATCCAGACGTATTTTGAATATTGCAATTTACATGGCAATAGAGTACAAATATCATGTATTATACAAACAGTTCCAGCAAGGTCTGGGGTTCCCTGTAATTGAACAGATTCACATTTTGGCAGAGAAACATGAATATTCACCTAAAGTGGGATAAATGAAGTCTATAAATAGCCACAGCAGTTCAGGTCAGATTTTGCAGCCAAATGATTCAGACCAGTTCAGTTTTGCTGCCAAAAAACTTTTGGGCTTTAGACCTTTTTGGATTTCAGGATTTTGATTTAATGATCACACACTTTATCAGTCTGCCTGAGTCTATTCAGGGAGTTTTGAGTGGGTCCCACAGCCAGAAACTGAGTTTTCTGACTGAGGAACCTGTCTGTATCCCAGGCTTCCATGCAGTCCTTTCTGGACTAGCTGTCATGATGGGTACTGAGCCTCTGGGGCTGCAGCTCTTGGGGGATGTAAGGCTCAGGGGCTCTGCGGTGACCAGCCAAAGCTGAGGACGGTCAGAGCCAGGCAGTGCTCCACATCAAGGGAGCTTCTTCAGGCCATGCTCTTACCGCCCCTTTAACATCCTTTGTGCCCAAAGTCTACAGAGGGAACTTTTCAATGATATCACATTTTCTATTATATTTGGGAGGTCATTGAAAAATATAGGACTTACTCTGTATAAATTCACTTGCAGCCAAATTCAATGAAGCACATCTAATTTGAAAAGTGATGGATATCTATAGTTAATGAGCTAAAGCTGTGTTATGCTAAGGTTATTTGAAAGTAGACGGAGATTAGAAATGGAAGTGACAGTGTTTTCTTTTCCATAGGCCAGGCTACTGAGAAAGAAAAAAGCTACTGTGTAGCTGAAATATTTTAAAGACTAATGTATAATCATTTTTTTTCCCCCACATAGTATTTAAAGAATAACTAGTTAATAGCTTTTTTTTTCTTTTGGTTTTATAGCTCCTATTTGTTCTGTATCTTCACACAGTATAAGCATTAGTGCTTTCTAAATTGTGATTGAATAGAAAGTTAATGTTATGAGGACATTAAGAATTCATGCCATGGCAGTATTCTGAAATACAGAGGTATATTATATTGTACCCAAAATAAATTTGACCTTGGTGCCTCACATGCCTTAATCACTTTCTTCTGGGCACAATAGCAGAACACTAACTGGATATGAATAATAGATACAAAATTTTTAGATTAATTTTTAGCTCTTTATTCTTTGTATGAACACAAATGAGGTTAAATTAGGATTTTGATTTTGTTTCAAATGTCCAAATTGCCAGGCTTGGAGGTTTCCCACTAGCATTAAATAACTGCTACAATAAACGTATGGTTCTGTGGATTAAAACAGTGTCCTATAGGTGTGCTGCTTTTCCCTTATCTATGTAATCAAATTCACATTGATCAATGTAATCGATAAGAACTGATATGCTTGACCCCCCCAAAACATAAGAGATAAAGTAGTAAGTCTATATAATGATAGGTGAGAGCAAATTCCTATAAATATCACCAATGACATATCCGATGATGGTGCTAACCTGATGATAAAGTTTTACAATCAAATTAAATCTTTTCCATACACTGACTGAAAAGTATATATGCTAACAATTAATGCTATTTTCTAGCTGGATAAAGGCCATTGTCTTAGGTTCTCTAACTTAAGAACTAAGACCTAAGACACTTTACCCATTATGTTCTAAGACTCAGAAAATAATTTGAACTTAATTTAACTTTGCTGTACTCAAGATTACTAGATTCATTTTAATAAACAAACATTCTCAATTATAGAATATCTTAATATTCTGTAATTATATTATGTGTAGCAGATTCATCATCTGCCTCAAATTCTCTGTAGAATGAGGTAAAGGGGGATGAATATAAATACATGAACAAAAATAAAAGAGCTACATCAGTTCTTATGATGGAGAAATAATATATCCATATTTGTTTTGCATTTAGAGAAATAATATTCAATAGTACTTTCAGATGTTATTGGGACATTGTTTTTTCTACTAAAGAAAAGTTTGATTATATAGAAATGTTCAAAGAATATTTCCACATAAATTATATTTTCCTTCCTGCTACTAAAACATCTATTTTCAAATCCTTCTTAAAGGCTCTCTTTGGCTGCGTTTTCATTCTTTATGGGGATTATTTCTGTTAAAATAAAACCAGCATGAGATAAATCTTTAACCATACATGAGTACATGACTAAAGTGTATATATTGCATTAAAATTAGAGCCTAAAGCTAGCTAAGAACTGCTTTATAATTAGGCAATGTTCCAATGTTCTCAGATATATTTTCTCCTGAAGGAATGTGGGGGCTATTCCTCTAGGAGGGTTTTAGTATCTGTCATGCTGGTACCTACTGTTTATACATGTCCAAATAAAAAATATTTTTTCTTAATCATTGTGGAATGAGGGTAGGTCGTGTTCACTGTTGTTTTCAATTTGGGGCTACACATCAGGATTATTATGACAGATATTAAATTCCACATAATCAATTAAACATTGTTATTTCCTAATCCAATTACACAAAACAAAAACAAAAACAAAAAGAAAGAATGTGTTGCATGACGTAGTTTCTTGTGAACACAATGTACTTTCTTGGAAGGGAATAGTTGTGGTGATTTACTATGTATTTTATTGTTATCAGTGGATAAAACCAAATTATGGTCCTTTCTGTGAGATGATATACCATGCAGATTAGGAAAATTAACCCAGCTTCAGAAGCTGGCAATTAAGAGCAATTAATAAATTGTTGTTCTAAATAAAGTTTTAAATAAAGGATATGTCACATAATCTCAACATCTGCGTTGATTGTTAAGTCTGGCCTTTTTCTCCAGGATGTTAGCCACTCAGTGACCAGTACCAGGGTTGCAACCATAGATTCAGGAGTAGGTCATCACTTTCCAGGATAAAGACATTATAAATTCAACTTATTTAAATGACACTACACATGACTCGAAGTCATCTTTATAAGCCCCTAAGATCTAAAAATCTCGGCATATTGCAATGGAATAAGAGTTTTTCTATATCTTATATAAATCTTGTTCAGAAGTCCATTTGGGGATACAGGTGATACTTGTTAGACCTTAACTCCCATGATATGGCCATACAGTAAAATTCTGTAAGTTTATGTGAGAAAAAAAGAAAGAAAGAGTAAATGCATTAAATATTTAATGACGTTAGTCTAAGTTTTTTGTGTGCGTTTATTTCCTTAGTGAATGAGATCCAGTCGCTGAGCTGGGGTTTCCTCTGTAGGGGGTGTAATGTTGACCCTTGTTGCCTTCCTTTTTCTTAGCTTCCATTGTGAAGAGAGCCTTTATATGCACATATTCCTTTATACATAAATGCATATATATATTCATACATAATCTTTATATGCACATATTCCTCCAAGGGTAATCTTACATCTTCCATTTCCAAGATTATGGGAGTCCTCATAACATCCCTTACAAACCAATAATAGGGGTTAGAAGTCATCTCCAATGAACAGATAAACTAGTAGTGTTATAATGTTGGAAAATAGATCGTCTTTTAACTAATAGATTGAAGTGTACTCTAGATCTGTCTAGATGAAACCAGAATTCTAGGATTCATAAGTGTAAAAGAATTATTAAGTAAGGATCATACACAGTTCTTTAGGGAAAAAGTCTTTATTTAATGTAAGCTTTTCAATCAACTGTGGTTAAATAAAACCATTGTCAATGGCCAATTTAAAAGAGATCTGAGATTGACAGAGTTCAGGGCAATATTTCTTGTATTATCAAATGGAGAAAAATGGGTCTCCAAGATGCTAGTTGGATTGTCTGTTATGACAATCATACCATAGGTAATTATATCCCAGAATCTGGCCTCTTTACCTATTTTAATTGCCAAATGCAGATCCTTATACTAGAATATTAAAAAGATTTTAATATGATTTAAATTACATAAGACTTTTGGTACTTTCTAAATTGTTTTAATTATAATGATGATGATTTTGCTTCCCATTGTCCCTATCAAACAAGAACTCGTAAGGTGAGCCTCATTTACACTCAAACATAGAGTAGATATTTATTTTTTCATTCAATACTTTTTAAACTCAAGCTATGTGCCCAGTTCTACCACAGAAAAAGGCACCTTCAAGGATCTTACATGAGAGTGGAAAAAGACATATAAATACGTAAAGAAAAAAGTATATAATATGTCAGATGGTGATAAGTTCTATGAAGAAAAATAAAGCAGGATAAAGGGGATAGAGAATGCTTAGGCACGATGGGGGAGGAGCTTCTATTTATGTAAGGAGATCAAGAAGGGTCTCAATAAAAAGGTGAAATATGAGCAGAGACCAGAAGGGAGTGACCCCTGTGGCTGTCTGGGGAAGAGAACTTCAGGCATCAGGGACAAGAAGTGTGAGCCTAATGAGGTGGGGAAATGTTTGTCGTGTTCAAAGCAGAAAGGCCCATGTGGCGGACAAGAACGGGGAAGAGTGCTAGGGTATAAGCTCAGAGAGATAACAGACAGCCAGATTACGTAGGCCATTTTAAGGATCCAGGAAGTTAAAGTGATTTGGTAAACGACAGGAGGATTTTGCACAAATGAGTGACCTGATCTAAATTTTATTCTATAGATATCAGTTGGCTGTCTATGGAAAGCCTACAGCTGACATTACACTTAGCTATGAATGACTGAATGCTGTCTCCCTAAGATCAGGAACAAGGCAAGAATTTACTCTAATTACTTCTAAGTACATTGTACTGCAAAGCCTAACTATGACAATAAGGCAAGAAAAGGAGATAAAAGGTCCAAGACTGGAAAGAATCAAAATTCTTTATTCTTAGATGACTTTTTAAAAATATATACATTTGTGGGGTGCAGAGTTGATTATCAATAGTTGTACACAATATGTGATGGTCAAATCAGAATAGTTAGCTTATTCATTGTCACGATACATAGTCATTCTTTGTGTCTGTTAACCAATTTCTCATTAATTTCTCATTACCCACCTCTGTATCTCCCACCCACTCCCCTTTCCATTTCTAGTAACCACAGTTCTGTTCTCTCCTAAAAGTTCAATGCATTATTGTGATTGTTGTTTCTTTCTTTCTCTTTCTTTATTGTTTTATTTATTAATTCACCTCTCACTTATGAGTGAGGACAGGTGGTATTTCTCTTTCTGTGCCTGGGTTATTTTACTTAACATAGTTTTCTCCAGGCTTATCCATGTTGCTGCGAATGGCAGAATTTCATTCCTTTTTTATGGCTGAGTAGTATTCCATTGTGTATATATACCACATTTTCCTTATCTAGTAGTCTGTTGATGGACATTTAGGTTGGTTGCATAGCCTGGCTGTTATAAATAGAACTGTGCTAAACATGGGAGTACAGGTATCTTTTTGACATGATGATTTCCAATAGCAGGATTGCTGGGTTGTATGGTAGTTCTATCTGCAGTTGTTTAAGGAACCTTCATACTGTTCTCCCTAATGGCTGTACTAATTTACAGTCCCACCAACTGTGCAGAAGACTTTCTCCACATCCTCATCAGCATTTGTTATTCTCTGTCTTTTTGATAAATAGCCAGTCTAACTGGGTGAGATAATATCCCTGATGATTAGCGATGTTGAGCATTTTTTCATATACCTGTTGGCTATTTGTAAGATGGCTTTTTTTTTAATGTAGAAAATCCTAAGTAATCTATAAAACAACTATAGAATTATTAAGTGAATTTACCAAGTTCACTAGGTCAATATGTATAAATAATGTTTCTACATACTAGCAAAAAACAATAGGAAAATGAAATTAAAAATACAGTTTATAATAATAAATAACCACAAAATACCTAGGAATAAATTTAATAGAGATTTCTAAAACCTATATACAGAAAACTGCAAAACACTGTTGAGTAAAATTAAAGAAGACATAAATAAATTGAAGAGCTATGCCACACTTGTGAATTAGAAGACACAGTACTAAGATGTCAAGACTCCAAAAAATAACAGCCAACTTATCAGTGAAATGAGGACTGGAACTAGGATAAACAAGTCCCTATTTGGGAAACCAGAGAACTTGGGGAAATTTCCCTGAGATTTACAGATATCTGCATGACTAGTCTTAAGTCAAAGAATTTTTCTTTCTGGAAAGAAAAACAAAAGGCTTACGACTGTTTATATGAAGTTATGAGTTTTTTAAAACCCTAGTCTTTAGCAAACATGTAATATTAAACTCTGTTACAAAGGCCAGGGCTGAGGAAGGCTTATCTTGAAATCAAATCAGCATATTTGATGTAAAAAAAATCTGCTGCTGAAGCCAGAGTTTAGAGTATCCCATATTTAAAAAAGCAATTTATTAGCCTCTCTAAATTATAGCTTTATTAATTGGTGGTGAATTCCATCCAAATTTGCTACTTGCTTAAAAGTGTAGAATTCTCAGGCCAACGTTTTATGTAAGTAACAGTCAGGTTTTATATATGGCTACTCCACACCTAGTAAATGAGGAACAATATTAGGTAATTTGTGGCTTACACAGATATTCAGAATCATTATACTTCTGCGCGATTGAGAGTGATTAATGACTACTCCCAGACAAGAAAGAAAGAAATCGCCAACACATGCTTATGTTTTGCTGGCTGCTTATTCTTTCTCTGCCCCCTTGTTTCAAATTTATATTTTCATTTCCTAGTGCCACTTTTGGATGAGCTGGATGCATATGTTGGCTATAGAAGACAAAAAGATATTTTTTAACATGCTGACAGCATGACCTTGCTAGTTAATTATTGACAAAAAGGGACACTGAATCTTCTTTTCTGAAACTAACATTTTTTTTGGTACCTATTTACTAATTTTTAACAGGGTAATGAATAACAGTCCCATATAAAAATGACTGGTTACTCAGTTACATATTTGGCTAATAGTTTATCCTGGAAGGAATACAAGGAAATAGCATCACTCAAGGCCTCAAAGCTAAGCATCTGAGGTTGCTTTATTTAGAGTTTATTTTGCCAAGGCAGCATTCTGGTTTTATCTGCCTTCAAAGTTTTTCAGGCTAAAACTATTTTGACCACGTTATTTAGAAGAGAACTTTTAAACTTTGCTCATCCAATTATCCTTGTTTTGGAGGAGACTGAGAATGATTTTCTGAGAAGAGTCCTGGTTCTGCCAGCAGGTGTGCCCTCTGCTCAGGGCACAGATGGTATAAGTCAGATGTTTTGATTCATATCATTTTTTCTCCAAAGAACAGAAACCTAGTTAAATGAGCTTACATGAAAATGAAGTCAAAGGGGTTGTATTAGTTTACTGGGGCTGCTGTAACAAAGTACCACAAACCGAGTGGCTTAAACAACAGGGGTTTACTTTCTCATGCTTTTGGAGGCTTGGAGTCTGAGATCAAGGTGTGGACAGGGCTGTGAGGAAGGATAGCTCCATGCCTCTCCCTTAGCTTGCTTTGTAGAAATGTCACCTTGATCTCTGTCTTCATCTTCATATAGCCTTCTCACTGTGTGTGTGTTTTTGTCCCCACACTTCCCCTTTTTATAAGAACACCAGTATATTGGATCAGGGGACCACCCTAGTCCAAGATAACCTCATCTTAAAAATTACATCTACAACGACCCTGTGTCCAAATAACGTCACATCCTGAAGTACTTGTCGTTAAGACATCAACATGTGATCTGAGGCGGGGTTTTCACAGAACTCCCTTGCACAATGTAGATCTGGGCCTCGCAGAAACCGGAAATCTGCAGAGAGGCTCTGGGATGTCTATCACTTTGCTTCAAGGGCTGCATGGTACCCTCTTCTCTGCTTCATTCTGCGTGTGGTTTCTATGTTCTTCCCTCCAAATCTGCTTATTCTACAAGGCTTTTGGTTTTCACTGCTCCATTAACTTTGGTTTGTTATGGTGCTGACTCTGGTTTCTGGGGCTACCATTCTCGCAGTATAGCTCCTTATAGCCAACTGGCTGGGGTTTCAATCCACAGCTCAGCCTGTGAATTGCCTGAATCAGAAATCTATCTAGGGTTCAGTCAGCTGTGGCTGGGAGTCAGGATGGGGCAGGATCACAGGCCAGGGGCTGTGCACTCCAGGTGAAGATGGATACACTGAGAAAGTTCCAGAGGCAGGGCATGGAAAAAGAAATGATGTGGTAATTAAAGATTGCAACAAATTCTTTGACTGTTCTCCCACTGAAAGGTGAAATTTTATGTTAGTGTGAGTCCTTTGAGAACTAGACACCAAGACAGTAGTAAATATGCGAGGATTTTCTTAGAGGCAATGCCTATGTGAAAGGAAATAGGTTGGGAGAACCAGCAGACAGCAATGCAAGTCTGACTCCGAGTGAAGGAGAGAGAGAGGAAAAGGTGGGAGCATCCCAGATTGTCTCGTCTGTAAAGAAGGTTCAGCAAAGCCGTTGGGGAGCCCTAGAGCCAAACTGACTGACAAAGGAGTCTATGTCTTCCAGGAACGGGTCTGCCTTATTATCCCCACCATGCTCAACACTGGAGGTGGAGTATGGACTTCCAAGTGTAGTACCTGGGCCCCTCAGTCAATTATGTTCCTGGTAGTGGAAGGTCTCCAAGCCTATTTTTTCCTCCACTTGAAAGTGAGAGGGGTCTGTGACTGCTTTGACCAATAGGATATGGCAGAAATGATACGGTGCCCGTTTCCTGGTCAATGCCTTAGAAAATAGGAACTTCTACTTTTTTTCTCTGTGCACGTTCTGTGAGATCCCTGAGCCACCATGGAAGACTTATGACTATCCGGAGATTTCCATCCTGAAGAAGCTAAATGTAGGTGCTCTGGTTGACATCCTTACAAAGTTCTGCCTTCCGGCCATCTCTGTCAAAGTTCCCGGTGTATGAGAGAAGCTATGTTGTACCCTCCAGCCTAGCCAAATACCAACAGGCAAACTCAATCAATGTCAGTGGAGCAGAAGAATCTCCATGGAGCCCCACTTGAAGCCCCGATTTAGAGAATCATGAAATATGAGAAATTGGTTATTGTCTTAAGCTTCTGAGATTTGGGGGCAATTTGTTACACAGCAATAGCTAACCAGAACATCAAGTCTCTTATATAGTTTATACAGTATCAGATCAATTCCATCAAAGGTGAGAGCCTCCACTTAGTTGGGCTTTCCTGGAAAATAAACATAAGGGTGAAAACAACATCACATTGGGAGAAGCAACTCTGAGACTTGAGTTCTGAAGACTGAGTTTGTTACCCTTTGGGTCTAATCAATCCAGAATGACATCCAGTTCAACTTGAGAAGATAAAGTATTAGAGGAGCTGTGTGGCTGTTACTTGTATACGGGACCCATATCAAAGTGTTAAACAGGTCTCCCCTCTTCTTAGGATCCTGGAAATCTAGAATGGCTTCTGGACAGGGGTTTTAGTGACAATAGAAGGCACCAGCAGAGACACAGCTGTCTCTGAGTTTAAACTCTGCTGGTGCAATGTTATGAACAAGGGAGCAGGGCCATCTAATGGGTGAATCCTCCTAGAGCCAAGACGAAAAAGAAGGTAGGAGAACTAAAGCTAAAAATATGACAGGTAGGAAGTGCCAGAAACAGGGTTTCAGACTCAGGAATGTTAACATTCCTCCGGGAATGCTAACTGGAAGTTTGGCATTGCTGGTTCCTCTAGCAAAGTCAGATCAGACCTGTGAAGGTGTGACCTCTGACCTAATGTCCCATCTAGCCTGTGTCATAAATGTAGTGAGGCTTGCTCCAAATCTGTATTTAAGAAAGATTAAGATTAATTTAAGATTATATTTAAGAAAACCATACTGATTCTAAGGGATTAAGTGTGACGTATAGATGGGGGGATTATTGTTATCCTGGCTGGAATTATTAACCTGTGGGCTGCTTAGGGTTAACTAAGGTTTGGGAGATCTTTGGGGCGAGGGGAAGCCAGAAAGCTGCAGACTGAGGCAAGGTGGGAGGGGGCGTGAGTAAAGAGCCTGCGGCTTTTCCAGTGTACGATGGACTCTTTTCTCTGTTGCTGCTATGCGAGCTGTGACTTTTGTCAGCCATTCTGAAAACACATCATGACGGAAAAAATAATTCATGTATAAGTGGAAAAGTGCTTATGTTTAAATTAATTAAAGAAAAAAATCAATGATTGTTAGAAATGCATAATGGTTGCGAATGCACGTTACAACCAAAAGTTGTAAAAATAGAATCCTTTGAAAAAATAATAAAATAATTACAAATCATTTGAAATTTCAAAAAGTTAAAAGTAAAATGTAGGCTAACATGAGAGAATTGAAATGTCAAGAGCACTACAACAGAGGAATGAATAGTTGCAAAGAAAAATCAGGTTAAGGAAAGAGAAAATTAAAATATAAAAAAATATTTAATTAAAAATTGTGGAGCAAATATAATTTTTAAAAAAATCAAAAGATTTAAAGAAAGTAGAAGTGAGTACCTCAAACATAGAAAATTAGATCATAAAATGGGAGCAAATCAGCAAAACCAGGGTAATGAAGTACCTGGGAAGAATGCTGCATTTTAGATCCACGAAATGAAATAATGCCTAAGGAAAAGAAGAGAGAGAGAAAAAAAAAAAAAAAAAAACCCACAGGAAAAACATTTGGTAGAGAATTCCATGTTTGGAATGGATTCTCATGGCTTTCTATCTCTGCCATCCCCATGTTATGGTGAGAGTCCAGAGCCCCTGGGCAAGGAAACACACACACCTGAGTGTGGCCCTGCCCTCTCTCCTGCCTGTTCCCATCACTGCGGACACACCTGTGAGACCAGGAGGTCGGTCAGTCCGAGGTCTTGGGCAATATAGGTCTGAACCGGGCTCAGTGCCCAGAGTAGTTTAGATACTTGGCAAAACCCCACATTTTAATTATATGTTAACAAATTACTTCTATATTTTAATTTTTAGTCAAACATACCATCTTCAGTTAGGCTCAAAAATACAACTATATAATTATCACTTTGAGGCATTTAAAAATCTGGTACAATATGTTCACCATTGTTATCTTTTTAGGAAAGAAATGTGCTACTCCTTTTTGATCACTCTGTTCAATAAGCTTCACAAACAGTCTTTCAACTTGATGAAATAGTCTGTATAGTCATTTGAGTCCAGCCTCTGTCACTTACTACAATTGATTGTAGACAAACTACTTGACCTCTCTTATCCTCAATTTCCTTTTCTATAAAGTAGGGATTAGGATAGGATTTATCTCATAAGACAAATGATTAAGTAGAAAAATGCAGCTGAAGTCCTTTCCATAACTGCCACATGCTAAGCAATAAAGGCTATTTTATTTTACTTTGTTATATATAACAACCATGAATATTGACATCTTCTCTATGTTCAACATTTCCAACCAGAAATGCAATATATTGGTACAACTATTCAGATCTTTTTCTGTTATTAAAAAACCCCAAACCCTAATGACCTGAGTTAAATGAATATTCTAGCATTTAAATATGTTGACCTCTATTATCAGTGAAATTAATTCTGCTTTTCAGTTATTTTAGTCAGATATCATCTTATAAAGAGATGCAATTATGTTTGGTGTATTTATCTTACAGTCTGGAACCTTGGAGGATCATTATTTCTAATAATAGTTTTATTATTTTTTTTGCATTTTGCTTTGCAGATACATATTCATGCCATCTGCAAATATGACTCATTTATATCATCATTTTTCTGTTTGTAGCCCTATTTCTTTTCTTGCTTGAATAATATTGCCAATATATAAATACATGAATTGCCAGTATTTTTAATATACTAAGAGGAAGTGCTAAAAAGGAAGCACTAGTCATTTTTTTTAAGGGACTGACTCCGATGAATCTGTATTAAATATATTAACACATAACTTAAATAGACATACTCTCTGAGGGTCAGTTAAGAAATTCTGTGACTTAATTTTAGATTTAAAATTTAGAACAAATATTGGATTTTGAGAAGTTTGGAAGGATAGCTTTTATCCCCCTTGGTAAAGTGATGAGTCATGTTATTTTCTTTGTGCTACACCAATTTGAAATCCCAGGATAAATCACTGCCAGTTTTTTTAATACTTGTATATTTGTTTATCATTCCATAATTGAAATTGGCCAAATAAACCTTTTTGGTATTTCCTTTTTAGATTTTGGAATCAAAACAGTTATTGCCTCATAGAAAAGTTAGGGCTAATTTTAATTTTAAATAATTCTGGACAGTTATTATTATCCATGTTTTTTTTGAAATTTCCACAAATTTTTGTAATGAATCTATGACGATTAAATGCTCTTATTATGTAGTAACTTTGTATATTTTTGTCTCATTGATTTTTATTGGTTTAGGGTCTTTTTTTGCTATATTTGTTTGAATATACCCTGTTTTTGCTCATACTTATCAGTGCTACTTGGTTCTCCAGTTTGAATCAATGTTATAGTTGAGAATATTTGTCACAATTTAAATGATCTTTTAAAATACAACTTAGATTTTTTTTTGACTTGATCAAGGGTTGATCAATTTTGTCCATGTTTTTCTGTGGGTTGATGAGCCACCAATGCATAAGATTGGAAAGGAAACAGTCTTCTCTAGAGACTGTAGAAGAAACATAGCCCTGTCAACCTTTTTCAGACTTCTGACAGCTACAACTATAAGATAACAAATGTATGTTATTTTAAGGCACTAACTTTGTGGTGCTTTGTTACAGCAGCAACAGGAAACTAATACACTCAGGAAGCTGCACACCCAACTGAGAGAGTGCTGCCTTGTGTCCTACTTTGATAACCATCTCTGTACAGGGAAGTTTCTATATTTTTGCCACTGTAGGCACCTTAATATAAAGTTAATTGTGCTTTTGATGTCTTCCTGTCAATTACTGCTCCATTGTAATGCCCATGTATATAAAATAGTGATAAAACACTGCTCTGTAGTCACAAAAGAATGATACAGAGACTTTTAGGTTGCCAGTATTTTCAAATATTAAGTGTAACTCTTCTAAGCAGCAGCTTGTTAAAATTATTTTTAAATTATGGACAATTTCTTTTTACAGGAAAACTTAGCCTCCTTATAGTTAATTTTTTGCTTGATCCAATTGCATTTTCCATTATTCATTCAGAAGTTAAAATTTAATGATGCCATTCTTTGCTTTCTCTTTTCATTTATGTGATTTCTCAATGGATGTTAAATTTTTCAAACACTGTATTTTGATTTACACTGTGATGGGAGATTTCAAGGTAAGACATTGGTATTAGAATATGCATTCTTCTTTCCAAAATTCCCATAGAAATAAAAAATTAAAATCTCAGGTTGCATATAAGGAGATAAAAATTAAATTGTCCTCAGAAGAAAAAAATTTTTTTTTGTCCCGGTGAATATTATAAAGTAATGGAGAAAAGACACAGAATTTTAGGAGAGCTTTTTGGAATAAATAATGCTGTAACAAGACATATTTTTTGTGAGGACACAGAAAAGCCTTCCCAGATATGAAAGGAAAAAGGAAAAATGAGTCAAAGAAAGGAACTCAGTAAGGAAATAATATTTCAGAACTAGTGGCGACCACTGAACTCAATTTATTTCTTCATTTACTCCTTCACTCAACAAGTGGTAGTTATTGAGTGACTACTATGTCTTGGTCACTGTTCCAGGTGTTGGGAATATAGCTGTAAGTAGACCTTGCCCATCAATTTACATTCTAGTGGAGGAGAAGGCAAAGAATCAAAACTACATAAGTGTAACTATGAGGGGACTTCAAAAAGTTCATGGAAGGATTTGTATTATCTATTAATTCTATTTTTCCATGAACTTTTTGAAGTACCCTCATACACTATGCTGGTGTGATGAAAATAATTAAATCTGGAAGGGGAATATGATGGAAGTGTGTAAAGTATTGTAATTTAAAAAATGATAGGGCTGAGAAGATGACATCAGAGAAGAAACATGAAGGAGATGCTAGACCAAAGCAAGTTTTAGTAATCATTTAAATACGTTTAATTAAATACAGTATTTTTGAAGTTATAATCTATATAATAAAGTAGAATAATACATTATTAAATTGTCTACTTTAAGAATGGAAGCATTTTACTGTAGTAGTTAAGTGTGTGGGTTCTGACTCCAGAGTATCTGGGTTCAAAGTCCAGCTATACCACGTACTGAGTTTTATGAAAACAGGCAAGCTACACTCTCAGCAACTCAATTTTTCTGCTCTTAACTGGGGACAAGAATAACGTGAATGAATGAGTTAACAAAGTGCTTAAAACAGTGACCAGCACATAGTATGCACTCAATAAACATTAGCTATTATTACTGTTATCATTAGTATCATATTAAATCTATAAGGATTGGAAAGAGAGTTGTAGATCAAGTAAAAACCCTTTCCAAAAGGGCTTCTTTTCAAAACTTTTCAAAAGGGAAGGAAAATAATATTGTTCTGTTATTAAATGTGGTAGTTAATTTAATTTACAAGGGGTCTTCAAAAAGTTCATGGAAAATGCGTATTGTAAAAAACGTATCCAAGGATTGTGTATTAGTCCGTTTTGTGTTGCTTACAACAAAATACATGGAACTGGGTGATTTATAAAGAGAATGAAATTTATTGCTTACAGTTTCTGAGGCTGAGAAATCCAAAGTCCATCTGGTGGTGGCGACCCAGGGGTCTCACGTTGCAAGATGGTGGAAGCGGAGAGAGCAGAGAGAGTGAGAAAGACAGACTCTCCTCTTCTTCTAAAGCCCTCAGAACCATGCCCTTGAACACCATTTTAATCCATTCACTATGGCATGGTCCTAAAATCCAATCACCTATTTAAGGCTCCACCTTTCAATTACCATAATAGGATTTCCCATCCTCTTAACAGTCACAGTGGGGGCTAAGATTCTAATACATAAACTTGGGGGACACAATCCAAGCTTCATTGAGTTTGGGGAGGACATGATTCAGTCCACTACAGATGGCAAAATTTTTTTGCATCAAAATAAACTCATACTAACTTGTTCTAACATATCTGAACGGGATCAGTTTGAGTCATAGAGGGAAAGGACATCAGTTTGAAAAGAATCCTTATCAGAACAATATGAATTCTGTTAAAATAGAAGCAAGAACAAACATCAAATTTATGACTAAGCTTGGGTGGAGGAATGGTGAACTCACTGGTACTTTATAAAAAGTTTATGGAGACAATGTCCCAAAGAAATCAGCAGTTTACAAATAGATAACTCATTTTAAAAAGGGATGAAATAATGTTGAAGATGAAGCACACAGTGGCAGACCATTCACATCAATGTGCCAGGAAAAAAGTCAATCTTGTTTGTGCCATAATTGAAGAGGACTGATGACTAACAGCAGAAACAATAGCCAACACCACAGACATCTCAACTGGTTCAGCTTACTCAATTCAGACTGAAAAATTACAGTTGAGCAAACTTTCTGTTCAATGGGTGTCCAAACGGTTGTGCCTAGATTCATTGCAGACAAGAGCAGAGCTTTCAATAGAAATTTTAAACAAGTGGGATCAAGGTCCTGAATCATGTCTTGGAAGAATTGTAGCAGGAGATGAAACATGGCTTTCCTAGTATGATCCTGAGAGCAAAGCACAATCAAAGCCACGGCTACCAAGGTGTGCAAGTGGCCCATTCAAAGGAAAAGCAGACTGGTAAGAGCAAAGGTCATGGCAACAGTTTTCAGAATGATCAAGACATTTTGCTTGTTGACTTTCTGGGGGCCAAAAAATGATAACATCTGCTTTTAATAAGAGTGTTTTGAGACAGTTAGCCAAAGCTTTAGCAGGAAAACTCCTGGGAAAGCTTCACCAGGGAGGCCTTCTCCACCATGACAGTGCCCCTGCTCAATCTTCTCATCAAACAAGGGCAATGTTGCAAGAGTTTCAGTGGGACATTATTAGGCATCCACCTTACAGTCCTGATTTGGCTCTTGACTTCTTTTAGTTTCCTAATCTTAAGAAGTCTTTGAAGGGCACCCATTTTTTCTTCAGTTAGTAATGTAAAAAAGACTGCATTGACATGGTTAAGTTTCCAGGACCCTTGGTTCTTTAGGGATGGACTGAAAGGCTGGTACCATTGCTTACAAAAGTGTCTTGAACTTGATGGAGCTTATATTGAGAAATAAAGTTTATATTTTCAATTTTTACCTTTTAATTCTATTTTTCCATGAACTTTTTGAAGTCCCCTCATAAGTCATATCAAAACTTTATCAGATTCACTAGTAGGAACAAACTTGATTCTTTCTCTTTATAATTTCTTCAGAGAATAATAGCAGAATAATAAAGAAAATTAAGAATAGAATGCATAGAATATAGTCAACTGAAGTCAAAGCAAACTTAACTATGATGACTTTTAATGTAAATATTTTAAATCTCCATATTAATAAATTAATCTCCATCTGATAGTTTTTTTTTTAACAAAGGGACATGCTTCACACAAGAGTATACCATTATAAAATAGAACAGAAACAAAGAGATATACTTGTGTTAGGCAAAAAAAAAATTTAAAAAACAAGGATGGCTTTATTCATATCAAATAGGTAGAAATAAAAGCAAAATGCTCTGAACAGGACAGTTATTTCACAACATGAACAGCTACACTACACAACTGAGACAAAAAATCTTGAAATAAAATATTACAATTTTTAGACCAAGACCAGTTAGAAGTGGTCTTGGTAAAAGAAATGAAATGCACAAAGAGTATATAGTGGATGATTTTAAGACCCTCTCCATAATAACATGATTAATAATTTTGAATTAATACTTTGGTCTCTGACTTTGTAGTCCATGAATAGAAAGTCTTTTTTGTTTTTTAAATGATAAAAGAGTATTTGTTCAAATGAAATCTTGACAAGGCCAAAAAAAATTCTCAATATATTTCAAAAGTAGAAAGTATGCAGAGATTGTTACAATCAATTTGGAAGACAGTTTGGCAATATCTTGCCAAGTTGAAGATGTGCATAACCTATCATTGGAGGTTACAGTCCTAAGTAGAAATTCTTTCTCATTTGCATGAGGAGGTCCATACAAGAATGTTTATTGTATCATCATTTGCACATGAAAAAAACTAGAGAGAACTTAACTGTTCATCTACAGAAGAATAGATTAGATGTGTGAATTCTGGATTATATACATGCAACATAAAATTCTATAGCAGTTCAAATAAGTAACCTATGATTATATGCAATCATGGATGACTCTAAAAATATAAAATTTAGCCAAAAAAGAGCAAGTTTTAAAAGGATACAGCATGTACTATTTATATAAATCTAAAAACATAAAATAATATATTTTGTTAATGGACATGTATGGGAATGATAAAATTTTAAGAGATGGAAACAATGAACACTGAATGTAGTATAACAGTTACCTTCTGAAAGTCAGTGACCATATAAGCCATATTTTTTGATTACCTAAAACGAAACAAAATTCATAAAAAAGTTTTAATACAATTTCTTCAATCACTTGGACATTTAGAACATTCCCACAAATTACTTTAGTAAAGAAAAAAAAAAGTCATATGAAAATTTAGGTGATTTGGCCGAAGACACTCTTACCCAAAAGTAGAGACTTTCACATGTTTTTGAGTATTAAAAAACAACAACAACAACAAAAAAACCAAAAACGAAATGAACTGAGCACTCAATTAAAAAGGAATAAAACAAAAAGGTTAAATTTAAGGAATGTGAGTGGAAAAAGATAATACCTATGCACAACACACACATATAAATTAGAATTAAAAATCAGATAAAATTAAAAAGCAATAACAATTAAAACAATAAATATATACAAGAACTAGTTTTTTAAAAATAAGACAAACCAATGGAAAAATCTAAAAAGAGAATAAAAACTGTAATGAAAAAGATTTAAAAATCAATGAAAAGTAGATTAAAATCATAAGAGCTTTTATGCATTTAAAGCACACAACTTGAACATTTCAGTGACAAGAATAACTTCCTGAAGAAAATGTATTAAAATTGACTCAAGATGGTGAAAACCTTTCTAATGTAATCATTAGGAAAGAAATTTAAAAACATGCCAATTATCTAAAAATACATGTTTCAGAGTCACAAAGTCTTTGAAAATTGTCCATTTAAATGTTCAAGGAATAGCTTATTTCAATTGTATATGCTTTGCTCAGAGCACTGAAAATTTGTGTATTGCCCTGCAGATCTAATCCCCCCTTGTCCCTGCTGCCCTCTGTACCCAGACACTCTGCACAGAAGGACTCCCGGCACTGGGCTTTGGATGGGGTTCCCTCAAACGTGAAACCCAGCAGCAGATTGCAGGGAGGCAGGAAAGGAAGTTTGCTGTATTTATTCCCTTGGCTCCATTCCTGATGAGTTACCTTAGCCTGTTCAAGATCTTAACTAGTGGGAGCGAAAATAATATATAGGTAAAAGAAAGAAAAAAAGAAAGATACAACATCCACAATAATACATTGAACTTTCAGGAGGAGAAATGAGGTTACTAGAAGTGGGAAGGTAGGAGGGAGGAAGGAATTAGTAAAGGGCCACGAATAGCAATGACTGTGTATATTATGAGTATAATAATTATTCTGATTTGAGCATCACATATTGCTCACGAGTATTGATATTCAACTCTGTACCCCACAGATATGTACATTCAACTATGTTACAATAAAAGAATAAATTTTAAAAAAAGATCACAGGTTTTCTCAAGGTATTATTTTCTCGTTCCAGGTTCTGATAACTATTCCTTTTTTTACTCCTACAGATCTAGGTGTACCAGCAGTCCTAGGACATTTCAATGTAGATTGTGGTTTACCTATACTCCCTGTACAACTCTCTCTACATGGTAATTTTATTAATCTTTATTGGAATTATTTTAACTTGACCATAATACTTATTTCTTGCTGGTACCGTGATTGACATAATAAGCAGAACGTTTAGTAAAATTTCATATATGATACCAAAACCTGAAAAAGATGGTGCACAAAATAATTATAAACTAATCTCACCTTTCATTAAAAATAAAATTCTAAATGAAATTAAAAAAAATTCATATATTTTACCATGGTTGAAAATACTCCACCATGAACAAATAGTTTGTATTCAAAAAAATGCAAGAATAGTTTGATATTAATACATTTATTTCATATCAATAGATTAAATAAGAAAAATAATTTTTATAGATCCTGAAGAAGTATTTAATAAAATCTAATTTATTTCTGATTTAAAAAAGCAAAGACTTAAAAAATAATAAACAGAAGATTGTCTGAAACTAAGAGCTACATCATCCTTAAGAATGAAACAAAAGACCTTTTGTTGCTGTTAAATTATTATTTACACTATAGTATTTAATAGTATTCTAGAAGGTCAATGTATTTAAACGTGAAATGATAAAAGCTAATGTAAAAGAATGAGGCAAATTATTGTACTTGCAGATGATGTAATTTTTTTTTTTTTTTCCTTTTTTTACTGACCGGTAACAGTATCGCAACCCTTGGTGTCGCGCCCGTACCGGAGACTGGCAACAGGCTCGCAACCCTCAGTGTTGCACCCGCACCTCGCTCAGCCAGTGAGTGGGAACCGGTCTCCACATGGGATCCGAACCCTTGGCGGGAGCGCTGCCACGCTCCCAAGCGGCGCACTCTCCAGTGTGCCACCGGGCAGGCCCGAGATGATGTAATTTTTAAACATGTAGATATCCTAGAATTAAGTAACCTCACTAGATTGGCTGAATTCAAGAAAATGACACAAAATTAATAATAATTATTAGTGTAGCAATTAATTAAATGAAACAACATGGGAATCTCATTCATAAGTGCATGCAATGATTGAGAACAAATGTTATATGACATTTGAGATAAATGAAAAGAAATTTTAAGACATTGTAAAGCAAATTGTAAGACAAATGTCTCATTGTAAGACAAATGAGAACAAATCATACATATTTAGGAATCAAATGTAAAAAAAAAAAAAAAGGGGGCCGGCCCGGTGGCGCACTGCTACAGTGCACCGCTTGGGAAGCGCGGCGGCGCTCCCGCCGAGGGTTCAGATCCCACATACAGACCGGCCGCTCACTGGCTGAGCGAGGCGCGGGGGCAACACCGAGGGTTGCGATCCCGTAGCCGGTCCCGGTCCGGTCCGGGCGCGACACTGAGGGTTGCGATCCGTGGCTGGTCACGAAAAAAGACAAAAAGGAAGAAAAAAAAAGGAATCTGTAACATTTTACTGCTATATATAAAAGGATTCTTGAATGGATGGTGAAACGCATTATAGTATTTGATGAGAAGGTAGTATATCATGAAGATTAAGGTCATGGCTTGGGATCAAATGACCCAGGCTAGGCTTTAAGCTTCTGGCTCTTCCACTTGCTGCTTAAAGTTCCCAAGACTCAATTTTACTATCTATAAATTAGGTATAATGATATTTCTTATGATTCTTCTGAATATATTGTGATAAATTTTTGTAAAGCTCTTAGCACAGTGTTTTGAAAGTTATAAGGGCTCAAAAATGTTAGCATGGTTGTTAATTTTCCTCAAATTCAATGATAGGTTTAACAGAATCTCAATCAAATTGAAGAATAATTTTTCTAGGGGGAATTTGACAAAAATTCTCAAGTTAATCTTGAGGAAAATAACTACATAAGAATGGTCAAGACCTTTTTGACAAAGAATAGTTATAACAACGTCCTAAAGCAGCATTTTTGAAAACATGTGATAGGGATTTAAAAGCAGGAAAATAGAAAAATAGAATGGAAACACACACAAGTATGTAAGAATTTAATATATCATAAAGAGGGTGTATAAATTAATGGTGTAGGAAAGGATTTTCACCCAAATGGCATTGGCACTCTTGGTGGAAGAGAAAAAATCAGTTTGATTCCAATTTCACACAAATTGGTAAAATAAAATCCAGGTTATTAAACATTTAAGGGTATATTATCACACTATCAAATTGCATGGGAAAATGTGTGTAATTTGACTTAAATTCCTTATTGAAATGTACCTTGCATGGATAAGTATTCTTTAAGACTACTGGTAAGTTACTTAGGTTCTCCTGGTCTTTAAACAATCTTCTGTCTTTTTAGAGCAAATTTTTTGCTTGGGCATTTCTTGTGATTTGATTGCTCTTTTAAAACTTTTTTTTAGATTTGGATATATTCTACTAAAAATGTTCTGTAACAGCTGCACGGTCATCTATAAAGTCACTAGTGTTTTGTGTTTTAGAATAGTTTCCTCTATTCTTCCTGGCAGATAGTAAGATTCTGGCCTTGATTTACAATTAAAATATTAACATTAGGACTTACAAAATAAGTACTCACGTGAGAGGTGAGTTTTAGCAGACAGAGCGTCTCTCCACCACCTCTATAACCCACAGACTTTGTAACTGGGCTTTATAAATGGTTGTCCTCCATTCTAAGAGTAGTCCACTTAGTAAAAGAAGGTTCTTTTTTTCCCATAAAGATGTTCTCCCACAAGTACTAACAAAAGGGATTTTCTTCTTTTTAAGGAAATGACCTGCTATTTCTATCTTTCAAGCTGCTTGGACCAACTGTACTTCATGGCAGCATAACTGGGACACCTGCGCAGCTTTGTTATGATGATCCAGTCCGTTTCTTTACCCAGAATGCTCCATTTCACTCTCTTGATGGTTTTCTTTTCCTGGCTCTGAGGTGACATTGCATAGCCTTCTTCCATTTAATTCTTAATGTGACAGCCCTGAGAGTAGAATTTGACACATGCATTTCTACCATAAAATGACTGAAAATGTAACTATGTGCTTAGAACAAATGGAGCACTGTTCCATTGTACTTGGAACTGGTCAAAATATACCAGGTTATGTTATGTTCAATCCTGAGTAACTTTCATTAGGAGGAAACTTGAAAAAGTGGAATGTCAGTAGAAGAGATGAGGATAGGGGTATCCACAGAGCACACCACGTAAACATACACGAAGGACCTGGAGAGGTATAGCCTACAAAACGGAGGGCTTGGGTCCCATGATGGTGATGCAGGACTATTAGTGAATGGTGTATTGAACACTGGACTTGAAGTGAGTTGGATTTTGTAGTGGCTTTGCCTAGAAGTTGCACTGTGGCCCTGGGGAGAGCACTTAATTTCTCAGGCCTACACATCTGCTGTAAATTGAGGGTATTAAATGAGTCCCTCCGTATTTTTATTATACTGTGATTTTAATATCTTTTGTGATACTGAAATATATTCATGACTTAAAAAAATTTTTTTTAAGTGTAATTCTCTTTATTTTTAAACAATGTTTCACTGGGAGCCCCATTATGTAAAAAAAGATAAAAACAGAGTTTTTCTGGTAGAAGCAATGACAAAAGACTAGAGCCCTCCCCACAGGGTTTCCTCCCTACATGGGACCACCCTTGCACTCCTCTTCAGTAGCAGTGTAGACAATTACACAGAACTTCTCTGTGGGGAACATGGTTTAAAACCACTGAGAAAATGGATTAAAAATGAACATCAACTTTACAGACTGAACCGTATGAAATTGCCAATTCTGTGGCTCAACCATGGTTAAATATCAGCAATTTCATACAGATCATCTTAATGATAGGCTGAGTGGGGTGAGAATCTCCCTCTTCCTGTCCTGCGTATCTCTCCCTTACGTGAATTTAGGATTGGAGGCCCACATAGTGCTTTTTTTTTTTTTTTTTTTTTGTGGAAATACAGGAAAATTATAAAAACTTCTTAGTCCCACTTCAGGTGGGAAAAATTTACCTTGCTATATTTATAGTAATGCCTGCCCTACTGCTCATAATTATAATAATTTTCTTTAATTGACTTTTAATAAATTAATAGTGAAAAATTTTCACAGTAAGAACCAATTTAAGCCCTTAAGGAATGGTTTTTTTAATGGTTTTTTTGAATACAGAAACAGATCTTAATAAAATTCACTACTAATAAAAGTATCTGTATATGTACATTTTACTTTGCAGATAATTGAATCAATTTCATAGTGGGCTGTTTGCAATTAATATCCCAAGTGTCTTAAAAACACTGATATTTTTATCAATGATTGTATTCTTTTAAATCTGTTGTAAATGAATTAGAGAATAAACCAAACTCCAGAAGATGAAATAGCATCTTATTCCACGAAGAGTTTCCAGATCAGAACAGTTGATGTTGTTGACGTGACTTTGCATCAACCTTTTGATGAAGAGAAAAATGTTGACAAAAGTTATAATATGCTTAAGTGAAAATGAACTTCAAATAGAATCTTAATTACTAAAGTAACTGGACTGGAAAAGCCTATGTTAGCTGAAACAGTAGTTAATTTGTCAGAAAGTACCACAAAATAAATTTACATTCACAAGTTAGTCAAGAAAAAGAATAGCACCAAATATTTTAATTTTGTGGAAAAGTACCACAAAATAAATTTACATTCACAAGTTAGTCAAGAAAAAGAATAGCACCAAATATACGCAGCCCTCTTGGTTTTAACATATTACTTCTGAGCACGCAGAGAGATGCGCGGGAAGTGACTTTCATGAAGATGCACTTGAGGCTTTAATTCATTAGCAATCCAGGAAGGAATAATAAATACTTCAAATCAACTGTGCTTTTCCTATCTGCTCACTAATGAAATTTTCAATAGCTATAGAACCAGTTATAAGATTTTGTATAAAATGTTGCAAGATCAAGTTTTTAAAACGAAAATTAAAGCACCCAAGTAGTTTTCTACTAGGTTTTCTTTAGAAAGACTTTACTTCTTTCTTTTTCTTCAATTCCTCTATCATAATAAATGTGAAGAATACATAAGTATTCTGGTTTTGAAAACCAAACCCCTTTCTTTTTAATTTATATGCTTCATAAATAAATATTTTATGTTTTATATATAATAATTAAAAAATATTAAATTGTATATCACCTGATTTCGATAAAATGTTAGCCAAAAGAGAGAGTCCCTTCTACTCTATGTGTCCTTAATGAATTAATGTTTCCTTTTATAAGGTAGTCAGTAAAATACTCAGAGGTAGATACCAGCCTAAAGAGTTTTTCAATAAAGTCCCTTTTATTTTCCCGTCAAAAATGTTAAGTCGTAAACAAATATTGCTTATACTTTTTTTTCAGCACGACAGTGGGAAAGTTTTCTTTCTTGGAGTTATTTCAAGTGATTAGACAGTGAAGGTGTTTCCGCAGCTCGGCCCCAGTAGCCCACCCGTCCCATCCCATCCCACCCTTGTCTTAGGAGGTTAGCTCTTTAAAATGGATTGGTCACAAATTACCTGGGAGAAGCGACCCTCTCTTTTACATCTCAGGTAATTGGAAGTAATGACCCCCAATTATGGCTTCTCCCTTTTTGTGTGTCACATGAAGAGGTGGACTTCTTCTATTCTTTAATGGAAATATTATAAAGAGGCGTATTTATGAAATCCACCTAAAGCAAGATATACAATCTTTGCCATATATCTCATAATGTCCATTTCCTTATTATTAGCTTCCTATCGAGAACTACACTGCATGAGTCTTAGGGTAGCAGTCTTCAAAGTAGGCTGTGAATATCTTAGGGAGTTAGTAAAGAAAAGTAAGGAGATTGTTTTCCAGATCCTCAGTTTCCATATGTACTTTTCCTAAAACACACTTGCTGAGAACTCTCCTGCATGTTCGAGGAGATTCTCTGCTACCACTTTCCTTTTCAGAATAGCTTTACCTCCACAGTATAAAAAGAAGGTGTACCCCTCACCCAGACCTCATCTTACTATGGTGCATTTTCCCAGGTTGTAAAAAGTTCTAGGGTGCTAAGCAAAAGGACATCGGAGTGTTGGTTGAGTGTTGTCATGTTCCAAATTCAGATACATTGTTGAATGGACTAATGGGAGTGATTTCACCTCTTCCATTGCCTTGAGTGTTGTAGAAGAATGCGTCGTTCCTAAGAGGAAGTGCCTTGAAAAGAGAGTTTTCCAACCAACAGTCATCCTCAAGCTGTTGTATTAGCTTGAAATGAAGAGCCAAACGAGTAAAAATTAGGTTGCTGATTCTTTTACATGTAACTGGAAAGTATTCTGAGACTATCAGAATTTTTAAGATACTGGATGAAAACTGTACTGGATGAAAACTGTAAATGAACATTTTATGTGATTTTTTTTCAGATTGGAGTACATCATTTGCTAAAGTAGTTAAACTTATTTTCTCAAATTATTTCATAAAATATTTATTCTGATTTCAGTTAGCCTAATTTAAAAATACAATTTTTTTTTGTTGAAACATAGTTGATAGTACATATCTGTAGGGTGCAGAGTTTAAGTTCATCCATGTTGCTGCAAATGACAGGTTTTCATTCTTTTTTATGGCAGAGTGGTATTCCATTGTGTATATATACCACATTTTCCTTATCCAGTAGGTTGTCGATGGACATTTAGATTGGTTCCAATTCTTGGCTATTCTAAATAGAGTTGAGATGAACGTGGGAGTGCAGGTATCCTTTCAACATGATGATTTCCATTCCTTTGGGCATATACCCAGCAGTGGAATTGCTTCAGTACAGCCAAATCTTGTTTCATCTGTAAAATATTTAAAATTTTTCTACTTCCTACTAGCAAAAAATAAAATTGTATACAAACTGCCAGACTAAGTAATTTTTAGCAGTATATATTATTTCTTTTATAAAATACATAGAGAATTTTGATTATGGGTTTATTTACTGTATTTTATACATAGTTCTCATTTAATTATACATCAAAGCTGAACATCAGAGTTTAATACATACACATATATACATTTGCCAGAGGAATATTATGCTTGATATACTCCTCACTTTATAAATAACTCATAATTTTTGTTTCACATATCTTGCAAATTAAAAAATAAAAATGGTATTTTATAATGTTTTCCATTTATTAGAAAATAGATAAATTACAGCAGATATAAAAAATTTTAGCCTTGATTGCTTTCAGTAATCTATGTTGTAAGGTCTGTTTCCTAATTTATTTCACACTGATTTATATTTCTCCAAATATTTATTTACACTTTTATTGGAAGTAAAAACTTAAAGCCTGATTTTTTTTAGAAAAAGCTGGCTGATGGGTTTAACAATGAGGGTTGGTTTTGCTTAGTTAGGTTACATGGTGGATGTTTTCCACTAATTAAGTGTTAACCCTCTTCCTCCTGGATTTTCATATGTTTCAAAGCTGTATTGAATTTAATATTTTAATATCCTTGTCTAAATATATTGGGTTAAATAAAATGCCTTTAAGTGAAAGAGTTATAGGCAGTAGGCTGGTTATTGGATGAGTCTTGGTAAAGACTGTGCTCTTCTTCCCAGAAACTGAGAATGTTAATGATTTTAGTGATGAGATAATAAAGTCCTTTGCAAATAGGTTGGTTTCTAATGGGAATTTTGAGGGTCTGTATCTGGCCTTGTTATGCATAAACAAGGCAGTCATCTGAGAGTCTTATGAGAATCAGAAGAAAGAGTGGACCCTGAGTCTTATCTGAGTCACATGGGAAAGGTGTTCTTTGCAGTAAGGGGATTAACTGTCTCTATTTTCCAGGATCACAGGGCTTAAGTTATGTTCAACATTGTCGCCACCCTTGTCTAGCAAACTTGTGAAAACTTTCGGTTCCAATTACTTCCTTTGCCAAGCTGTCATAGTCAGGCTCTCCAGGAAGCAGACTCTGAGACTGAGATGTTTATTTATCTGAGACTTGCAGGATGTTTCTTGGGTCACCACCTGTGGGGAGCAGGTGAGGAAATCCATTTTGGTTGTAGCAGGGTTGAGCTAACCAAATCTGGCCTGCAGCCTGTGTGTATATGCCCTGAGCTAAGTAAGAATGGCTTTTAACTATTTAAAGTGTTGTAAAAAAATAAGAATACCCAACAGAGACTGATTTTATGTGGTCTGCAAAGCCTAAAACATTTCTTATCCAGCCCTTTCAGAAAGAGTTTGCCTACTCCCAGGTTAGAAGGGGGAAGGTGAACTGCTGATGCAGTCCTAACAAAGGCTGGAAAGCTGGGAATGACCTGCAGAGTTGTCTGGAATGGGTGCAAAAGGGCAAGGTCTCCCAGCATGAAACAGTCCTCTAATGTAGGCTGCCCCTGGGAGGGGGGGTGTGATCTTGGGAGGCAGCTTGTGTCAGCCTAGCACAGTCCCCAGCAGCTGGAGGGTGAGAGTTCTAGTCCTACCGGGGAGCTGAGCTGGACATGGTGGCAGCATCCATATAGAAGCGTTCCCTAACTTCCCCCAGGCAGAGTTTGCTCTGTTCTCCCACAGTGCAAAGCTTGTGATTCTGCTTATTATGTAATTAGTTCTTTACCTGCCAGTCCCCCCCCCCGCCGCCCCCCGCTCAGCTGGGGCCTACTCAGGAACAGGAATATGCCCTGTTTCTTTTTGTGCTCCTGGTACCTGATGCTGGGTCTGGCACAAAGAATGGCATTGAATGAAGAAATATACTTGCTTTCCATAGACTGAAAAATAGGAAATAAACTTTCCAGGAGTTCATAGAATAAGTCATTGCAAGGACCTTTTCAGATTCAGATTTCTTGGAAACCATACTTGGTTTATTTTCATGAAATGGATATGAATGGATTCATGACACTTGAATGAAAGAAAAGTAAAATGTCTAATTTCTTTTCTTTCTTTTTTATTTTTGTCTTTTTTGTGACCGGTAAGGGGATTGCAACCCTTGGTGTGGTGTCGCCCGCACCGCGCTCAGCCAGTGAGCGCACCGGCCATTCCCATACAGGATCCGAACTGGCGGAGGGAGCGACGCTGCGCTCCCAGCGCCGCACTCTCCCGAGTGCGCCACTGGCTCGGCCCTAAAATCTCTAATTTCAATCACGCATTTGGAGTTGGGAGTCATTCTCCCTCTGGCTGCATAAGCCACCCTATCTGTGTTCCTGACACTTCTTGGCATGTGGTAGGAACAGTATGGATATGTCTGCTGGACTGTCATTACCCTCATTTACATCTACCTTCCAAACAGAAAACTTACCACTTCGTGCCCCTGGGGGATAAGCCAACTTAATTCTCTTCCTCTGAACCTCAGTCAGAAAGAGCTGTTAATTCTAGGACAAGCGATTACAGCATTCGAAACTGTGCTTCCCATGGAGAGGAATGTTACTTTCTCATTCTTTTTATTGCTTGGGTCTGTGGGAGCAAAAAGCAAAGATACTGACCTATTTTTCAATAATGCCTTTTGTTAAAATTATTATCTCTGAATGGTAGGAAACTTAAGATAACACCTGAAGTTCCATCATTAAATAGCAATAGCTATTACTCTTCATAAGGACACTTGTTATTTGACATACAAATGTCTGTCTGTCACTTTAGTATCATACCATCAAGATTTTGCGCTCGTGGAGGGCAGGGATCATCACTCATATTGATTTTCAAAATCCACATTTCCCAATACAGCAGTGTTTTCAGGATAATGACTTGTAGAATTAATTGATGGAAAGTGAATTTTTTAAGTCATAAGTCCAATGCTATAAAACGGTATAGGTTAAAGTTAGCTCCACCAATGGCAGATGAACTCAGCTTGATTCAGATGTTCCCATGTTCTATAGACCTTTGGGAAGAGTTCACTGTTGGTGTCATTTGAGGCTTCTCCATGATCTCTTTCCCTGGAGAAAGCTAATAAAGTGGGAACGCAGAAGAGAGGAATAGTTTTCTCAGACGGGCAGCATGCCTAGATTTCTAGCTCTGATTTACATAGATAGCGATGGCAGAGGGATTGAGAGGAAATCTCTTGTATTCTATGGACTCCTTTTGGCTTTGGTGCATAAGAACTGTATTTTAATTATATGCTTAAAATGTTATGATACATATTTTGAGTTTGACTATAGTGATGCCCATAGTATTTTCTATTGCCACAGCATGAACTGTAGAAATGCATTACATTCCACAGAATCACATTTCCTGGGGTAGATGTAAATTGACTGTCTAATATTAAGCCTTGTGCTGTCTGTTCTTTGTGCTAGACTCCAGGGCATCCTGAGAATACATGTGATTGTGTGTCAAAGAATCTCCAATACCTATTCGAAAAGTGTCAACTCATTTCCTGTTATACTGTCATTTCCCAGAAAAATATCACTAACAATTTTATAGCTAAATTCTTCTAATGCAGCACTCCATTTAAAGTAAAATAGATTTTATCTTTGTAGTTTTGCTTTTTCTGACATATTCATTCAACTATAATAAGTAAAAATTTAAAAATGAATAGTTTGACAACTTCTTTCTCCTGATTTTCTTCACCATCAGGAAACCAGGT
>NW_007727693.1:256210-262332 GCF_000696425.1 Galeopterus variegatus | reverse complement strand
CTTCCTTTCCCCCCTCTCCCGTTCCCCCTATTCCAATCTTCAACTTTGTTCATGACTATTTTGTTTTCTGACCTGGTTTCCTGATGGTGAAGAAAATCAGCAGAAAGAAGTTGTCAACTCATTTCCTGTTATACTGTCATTTCCCAGAAAAATATCACTAACAATTTTATAGCTAAATTCTTCTAATGCAGCACTCCATTTAAAGAAAAATAGATTTTATCTTTGTAGTTTTGCTTTTTCTGACATATTCATTCAACTATAATAAGTACAAATTTAAAAATGAATAGTTTGACAACTTCTTTCTGCTGATTTTCTTCACCATCAGGAAACCAGGTCAGAAAACAAAATAGTCATGAACAAAGTTGAAGATTAGAATATGGGGAACTGGAGAAGTGGGAAATGTATGTGCTCCTTTGCAAAGCAGTTTTATAAAACAGAAAATTGTTACAATTTTGAGCAAGTCACTGTAAAGCTATGATATATCTTTATGGTCAGGCTTTCACAATCTGGTATGAAATACATGAATTTTCCAATTTACCAGTTAGAACTCTACACCCCTCCAAGTCCTGGCCTCTTTTGATCTCTCCTAAACTATGTGTTGGTACCTGTGGCAGCATATGAAGCCCAACTCATGTTTCCCAATCACCCCCTGGGCAGAAGCAGAAATAGACTTTTCCAATTGCAGTTTGTGCTTATTTTGAGGAATTCGTTTCTTACTTTGTCCAAGCACATCCTTGCCCAGCCCTCAGCCCCAGTCCTGCTGCTGCATACCATCACAGTTTCATGAGCTGGAGATGACACAGGAGGGGTGAGAAAGGGATGTAAATCGTAAGGGAATATTTCAGTTCGTCTTTGGGGGCTTTAAGTTCATGGGGCTTCTGAATGAAGTAAAACAATTTTTTACTTATGTTTATTTCCCCTTTAGTTGCTTCTTTTTTTGTGGCTCTGGTTGTTTATTTTTGATTTGTTTCCTTGCTTCTCTTGTTTTAGTTATTTTTTCACCCATGGATCTATTTTTTTATTCCCCATTTCTTTTCTCCTCTCCTACACAGGTAACCATTCAGATATATTTAATATGTATTTGCTTAAAAAAATGTGTCCTTGAAAAATGTGTATTATTATTTATAGGCATCTCTTTTCAATTTGTGCATTTGTTATTGGGAAATAAATCTCACTGTGTCTTGCTCTGTGTTATCCTGCAGTGGTTTTTTAACGCCTACCTATGTTGCTCTGTGTGCATTTGCTCTATCACTTCCACCTTTCCATGCTCCTCCTCGGTGTGTATCTACCAGCTTTACCTTTTCATTTCGGTTTTTTAACGCCTACCTATGTTGCTCTGTGTGCATTTGCTTTATCACTTCCACCTTTCCATGCTCCTCCTCGGTGTGTATCTACCAGCTTTACCTTTTCATTTGCCAGTGGTGGACTTCCAAATGGCTGTTAACTTCCTGCCACCACAAACAACACTGCAGTGAACATCCTTGTACATATTTCCTTCCAGACAAGTGTAAGAAATTTGGAAGGAAATATACCCAGGAATGAAAATGCTATGTCATAGGGTACGCCCATGTTTAATTTGACTAAATGGTGCTTGATTGCTCTTTAAATAAGAATGCCTTGTCTACCTTTCTGCCAGCAATGTATCAGAGTTCCTACACACACACACACACACGCACACATGCACACGCACAACTACACATCCTCACCTAAACTGGCTTCGAATTTTTGCCTTTACTATAGGTGTAATGTAAAAGTAATGATTGTTTTAATTTTCATTTCTTTGATGAGTTCGTATATTTTTTTTTGCATAGGTCTTTTGGATTTTCTGCTCTCTAAATTGCATTTATGTCCTTTGCCCATTTTTTTCTATTAGAATTGCTGCTTTCTTCTGGTTGACTTGAGCAGTTTTTTTGGTGTGTCAACATGTGTGTGTACTAGAAGAAGAAAGACGGATAAGATTTACTTCTCTTCTTTATAGCTTCCCATTCAAGACCTGTGCAATTTTACCATTCATCAAGCACATAATTTTTAAAGATCTGTTAAAAGTTATAAAAGTTATAAGAGCATTACAGTTAACTTGATTTACTAAGAAATGGTAGATTATTTCCTTTTTTGATACCATCCACTTGTAGGCAACTTGGCAATACAAATGGAAATGGAGTTGTTGAGATTTTCATTTTTAGGACAAGTCCCTCTGATTATCAGAAGGTAAAAGAAAAGTAAAATTGACATATAATTCCTCCTCTGTCCTAATGAATAGCTAGACTGCTCCACTGTCATGGAAATACGAGTAGATCTTTCTACTAAGCATCTGCTCTGAAATTAGGTGTGGCCCAAGCTTGCATTGTGTTCAGCCCCTTGTGTATATTCATTCTAAGATCTGCCTTGTGGGCTTAGAAATAATAGGGAAAGTAGAGTAAAATGTGAAAATAACACTGGACCAGGACTGTAACATTAATTAAGTTGCCTGCTTTTTAAAAAAAACACTTAAATTCTCTGAGCCTCTTTTCTCCCAAACTGTAAATGAAGAAATAAAGCCATATGATGGTTACTGCCTTTTGGTCAAAAACCAAAAGACTATAAAACTCTTCAAACTGTTTCCAAGCTTCTAAGTGGCTCACCAGCAGAAGCACAGAACTTGAATTTTTCAAGGCAAGAATGGAATCAGTCATAAGGAGATATCCAAAGAAAAGGGAAATTTTTTGTAGAAGAAGATTGCTTATCTAAGAATGAGGTATAAAAAAAGTACTGAAGTGAATGTGGGAAATATTCGCTAAGAAAGTGGAGTACTATTTAGGTGTTCCTGTAAAAAACATATAATACTTATGGAATTTTCCCTTTTCTTCACTAATAAGCTCTTCTTAATACTTCACAGTCACTGTTTGCAAATTGCAATGTTGAGATCAGCTTATTGGTTGTCCAGTGGAGTGATTTTCCCAGGTTTGATAGAAAGTAGTGTTGCATACCAATAAGTCAGCTCACTCTCATGGCACCACTGCCTCTGAATTGAGGGCTGCATTTGCATGCCATTAGGGTCATAGATCACATTCTTAGGGAATGAAAAAAATAAATCTGTCCAATTAGTAACTCCTATTCACACTGTAAATTCTTCTTTATTTGTAGGAGTCTGGAGCCTGAACATGGTGTTTGCAAAGCAAGGGTGCTTTACATATTCTAAAAGAAGACTAAAGAGTCACTAGGGAGATAACAGTATGGTGAGAATTATATTTATGTAACAAAATTAATTCAGGAAAGCTGTTGCATTTATAACCTAGAAGTGGTTGTCCTTTTCAGGGGAGTTAAAATGAACTAAAATACACAGAGGAGTTACATGAAAACCTTCCAACCGTATCTTTTATGTGGAGCTACAAAATATATTTGTTTATTTAAATGAAACACATTTGTAAATAAACAAAAGGATAAAATATACTTAGTGAACGCCAGATGTTCATCTTACTAAAATACAGCCATATAATGTGTCAGAAATCACATTCAGATGAATGAATGTCTGATATCTTCCATCTGCCCCTCCAGATCGACTTTCTTCCCTTCACCACCCTACTATGGACGTAGGAGGCTGATGTGTATGGACTATTCTAATGGGCTCCCCTGCCCTCTGTTCTTTGACTGAGTTAGCCAGTGGGGAGCTCTGACAGAAGACTGGAGAAGGAAGGAGGGCATTTATTGTTAGCTCTCTCCCTGAGGGTTTCCTCAGACTGGTGGTGTCCCTGCACAGAAGGACACAACCTTTCTTGTGGTGACCCAATATAGAGACTCCTGCTTCCAGGTTCCAGTGGCCACTCCCTCACCTGGACCTAAAGATGTGAACTGCTTTCATGTTGCTTCACTACTCCTTGTGTTCCTACATTTTTGTTGATGATCCTTTCATTATTCCTTCTTTGAATTATCCAATTTGCATTTGTCATGTTTCCTATTGGGATCCAGATTTATTAAATTTGGAAGACAAATCTTGTCTCTGGGTCCTTCTTAAGGAATTTGTGTCTACTTGGTGTATAATAAGACATCGAGTAAATTGTCAGGGAAATATAGAGTGAGGGAATAATATTCTGATTATGTGCCAGGCACTATGAAAGATTTTTAAAATGCAAGACAAATCTTGTCTCTGGGTCCTTCTTAAGGAATTTGTGTCTACTTGGTGTATAATAAGACATCGAGTAAATTGTCAGGGAAATGTAGAGTGAGGGAATAATATTCTGATTATGTGCCAGGCACTATGAAAGATTTTTAAAATGCAAAGCTGTACTTCCAACTGAGAGGCATTTGTAAATTAGAATTCCTGAAAGGTGGAGAGCTTGGTTGGATTGAGCAATGATGCTCTCAGAAACCTTCTCTTATTTTTGGGAAATATTGACCGGTCACCCGTGGGACTGATTGAAGTTCTCTTCTTTGTTGCATTTATTCATTCACCAGCAATATATTGCTCATGCAATATAGGTAAACACCGTACTACATGCTGCAGATTTACAGCTGCAAAAGTACTGTACAACTTATGTCATAAAAATTCTCTCCATTTAATAGATGGAACAATTGGATATCAAAGAAGTCATATATTTTGACCTTGCTTGGTATTACAAAGGTGGTAATTGGTAGAATAAGGACTTGAATTTAGGTATTCTAAATCGCATAGATTTCCACTATATTGCCTATGAATTAAAAAAATTCCTCCTTTAGTTTATTAAGAAAAACAGGAAAAACATAGACATCTGATATTCAAATTAGGGTAAACAAGTACAGGGCAGAAATAGAGATAAAATGTGCTCACATTTAGGGAATGTAAAGAACACGTCTGGTGAGGCCATTAGAGCAGGCTCCTTGGAAAAAGTGCTGGAAGTCCAGTTCAGCCAATGGAACAGACAGGAACACTCAGATCATGGAGGATCGTGGCATGCCAAGCTAGGGAATTTGAAATGCATCCCCTAGTCAATAGCTATTTTAAAAAAGTGTTTGATCAAGATTGCGAGCAACACCAGTGAGTAATCAATTGAAGTTTATGAAAATTAATTTGGAAAAACTTCATAGAATAGATTGGAGATTTAAAAAAAAAGAAGAAATGAAGGCAGACCAGTGAGAAAACTTAGTAAGTGAGAAGTTACAAAGATAATTAATAAGATGACAAAAAGAATAAATAAGGAAACTACTTACAGGGACAGAAATAAAAGGATTCAAAAACTAATTGGATTTTAGGAAATGTGAAAAGAAGTTAAGCATACCTGAAGTTTTGACCTTGAGTTAATGGCAAGGTAGTGCTTCCAAGAGCAGAGAAGAGGAAAGAGTAATTTGTTTGAAGGAGAGAGGAGCAGGAAAGAATAAGAGATTTGGAGTTGAATGTGTTGATTTTGATGTTGTATGGCTTGTACTAGTACGTAATATTTGAGATGTGTGAATGAAGTTCAAAATCAAGTAGATTGGAGTCATCTGCATGCTTGTTTAGTGGATGTCTTGTCTGCACATATAGAACCTAGGTAAATTGGGGTTGAGGGGATGGGAAGATGTGTGGCCCAAGGCAGACATTCTTGAGGTCAAGTTGAACTGGGAGGTGTGCTTCTGCAAACCTGTTCTGGCAGAGTGTGGTCAAGGTTGTATCTTAGAACTCGTGCTTAGTGACAATTTCAATGACATAATATAGACAAATAAGCAATAAGTTTGGAAGCCAAGAGGAAAGAGAAAAGATGCATGTGCTATGGAAAAACAAACAAACAAACAAACAAACAAACAAACAAACAAACAAACAAACAAACAAACAAACAAACAAACAAACAAACAAACAAACAAACAAACAAACAAACAAACAAACAAACAAACAAACAAACAAACAAACAAACAAACAAACAAACAAACAAACAAACAAACAAACAAACAAACAAACAAACAAACAAACAAACAAACAAACAAACAAACAAACAAACAAACAAACAAACAAACAAACAAACAAACAAACAAACAAACAAACAAACAAACAAACAAACAAACAAACAAACAAACAAACAAACAAACAAACAAACAAACAAACAAACAAACAAACAAACAAACAAACAAACAAACAAACAAACAAACAAACAAACAAACAAACAAACAAACAAACAAACAAACAAACAAACAAA
>NW_007727693.1:253124-255221 GCF_000696425.1 Galeopterus variegatus | reverse complement strand
GTGGGATCCGAACCCTCGGTGGGAGCGCTGCCGCGCTCCCAAGCGGCGCACTGTAGCAGTGAGCCACTGGGCCGGCCCCGAAAGAATGTTTTCTTAGTGAAGGAACAAAGTCATCTGCTATGGAAGCAATGATGAGGTAGTAAAACTCAAGTAGAGGAGAAAAATTTGAAAGCACATCGTTAAAAAGACTAGGAAAAATTACTATTTTTCAACAGAGAAGAACAAATTGATTGTCAGGAATGAGAGACCAGAGACTGAAACAGAGTTGAGAGAGATTTGATTAGAATTTAGGGAAAGATAGTCTGGGAACCCATTCTGTAAGAATAGCAGCAAATTCTAAGGAGCTTCTGAAATTATCCAAGTAAAAGGGCCAGAATCTAAGAAGTGTGTCATGATGAGAAGATTGAGGAGAAGGTGAGATAAATCAATAACATGGCCAAAAATTAGCCTAGAGGCAGTGAAATGAAAGCACTTTTCCTATGGACTCACTACAATTTAATCAGCTATAGGGAGGGCTTTTATAAACTTTGGAACATCCAAAGAGTTTAGTAGGAGCTCTACTTGATTATTCCCAGACCTGCATTATACGTAGACAGGAGCAGTTGTTTCTTGTACATTGCTATGAAGGTTCAAAGAAAGCAAGATGAGCCTGCTTTAACCTCCAGGAAAGCAAGAGGCTAGGGCATGTCCCACAACAGGAGGGACTCCCCCGACAGGGGAGAGTGGAGGATGTCAGCCCCCCGCGGACCTCTGCTCCAGTAGAACGTGAATGGTCATTCAGTTAGCACTCCGGACCAGCCCCAGAGGGGAAAGGTAGGAAATCTTTGACAGAGAATCATGTACAATTGAAAGGAGTATATGACTTTTGAAGAACTTGATTTTCTTCACTTGTTGGAGAAGACAGCTATTTGGAGTGAGAAAAGAGCAAAGGTTTTCATAAGAGCAGGAGGAGGCCCATGGCAGCCTGAGAATGGAATCCACTGCCTTGGAATAAGGAGCGTGCACCATCTGCTCTGGGAGTCTGCAGTGGCATGCACGATTCGTAAGGGACAGCAGGACGGGTGGTTTACACAGTCTTAAGACTGGGTAAACCTGTCACGTTTCGTATCTTTGTTATCCTTGTTCATTTGTTCGTTCATTTGAGTAACAACCACACGACAGACAATCATGAACTAGACACTTGGGATGGACCAGGTCCCCATTCTGATGGAGCTTACATTCTAGTTGGGAGTGAGATTGAGGGGTGAGCATACTAAAGTATTTTTTAAAAATCCCACCTTATCTTTATGATATACCACACTGACTCCTCAAATCTGAAGCATTTTGTGGCTACGTGTGTACATGCCTAGGCATGTGTGTATGTATGTGTATACATAGTGTAGATCTAAGTGTGTGTATGTGTGTGTATAAGTGTGTGTGTGTGTGTGTGTGTGTGAAGGAGATAAAAGTGTAGGGAACAGGAGTGACAGCATTTTCCTGGCTCTGCCTGTCTCCAGATAAAGAAAATCACTACCAAACAATATCCTTGTGGGAATGCTTTTGGCACAGTGTGGCATAAGTTAATAAAAATACCTCTTTTTTTTGTATCATTTTAAGGTTTCTTTGTTGCATATCAAAAGAAAAAGAACTTTGATATTTAATATTGTCAAGATTACTGTTGAGCTAGACACTCTCAATGCTACTGATGAGATTATAAACTTGTTAAAATCTTTCTGGAAAGCTATTTGACAGTATGTATTAAGAGCACTAATATGTTCATATCTTTTCAATATTCAATTTTAGGAAATTTATCTCAAGGGAAATAATCCACAATGTGGGCAAATACATGTTCACAACAGCATAATTAATAACAGAAATAGAATACTAAAAATTTAAATTATGCACGAATAGAAAAATAGAGAAATAAGGGGCCGGCCCGGTGGTGCACTGGATAGTGCGCCGCTTGGGAAGTGCCGTGGCGCTCCCGCCCGAGGGTTTGGATCCCACATACAGACCGGTTCCCGCTCACTGGCTGAGCGAGGCATGGGAGCAACGCCGAGGGTTGCGATCCCGTTGCCGGTCCCTGGTCCGGTACGGGGGCAACACTGAGGGTTGCGA
>NW_007727693.1:240861-252681 GCF_000696425.1 Galeopterus variegatus | reverse complement strand
CTGTGTTACAGCAGGAGCTAAATGCACCTGTAATTGTTCCATAAACCATTGGGTCCTACTCTGGAATTATCTGGAAAAGCAACACATGCATAATCATAATATTAATTCAAATTTTTGCTAAAGGATTCACCAGATGGCTATATCTTAGTGCTATACGAACATTTTTCTTTTCTGTTTTTCTTTAGAGAGTTTTTACTCTTTTTACATGACAGATAAAAGCCTGTCCTTGGTCTGTGCATAATGAATCCTGTGAAGTAGAAGGAAAGGCCTTCACTGGGTGGTGGTTTTGTGGAAAAATGATTTTAATTAAGTAAATAGAAAGATAAGTGCAATATTTCTTAAAATGTGGTCTTAAGATCCTTTGCATTAAAGTCATCTCTGATACTTCCTAAAAATGTAGATTTCCCAATCTACAAAATCAGAATATGAGGATGGACTCCAGTAATTTGCATTTTTAAAGATAAACCCCTGGTTACTCTCCTGAGATTCTCTAAGAACCACCAGTTGGGGAGGAGATGGCTGAGGTTTAGAAATTCTTGCATACGTTCTTGTCTGCTCCAATGTTTATTGAGTAATATTAGATCTTTTCTCAACTGCATGAATCCAAAATACAAAGTACTTTGCTCCTAGATAATCAAAATGGGAAGATGGGCCGACCTACTGCTTTTCTATCATCTTGTTAAAGAGGTTTAAGTTTGGAATTCATTGAAAGAGCAGACACAAGTGGTCAGTAACATTGCTGGGAAGAGTGGTAGGGTGACTGTGCAAGTGATTTATTTTGAAAGAAAACAGCAGTCTCCAGTTCCGTTTCTTCTGGGATATCCTTTAGGTGGAATGCTTGACTCAATTGTCGTTCAGCAGACCTGAGTCCTTAACAGGCCTGTACGGAGGGCTGTGATACTCAAGAGCCTGAGCACTGGAATCAGATACATTGTCACTATGTGCTAGGGTCTGAATGTTTTGCCCCCTCAGAATTCATAGATTAAAACCTAATCCCCAAGGTGGTAATATTAGGAGGTGAGAGCTTTGGGAGGTGATTGTCATGAACATGGAGACCTCATGAATGGGATTAGTGCCATTGTGAAGAGGCCTCAGAGAGCTGCCTTGTCTCTTCCACTATGCAAAGATGCAGCTAGAAAGCACCGTCTGTGAGGAAACAGGCTCTCACCAGACACTGAATCTGCTGGTGCCTTGATCTTGGATGATCCAGCCTCCAGAACTTTGAGAAATAAATTTTTGTTTTTTATAAATTACCCAGCCTGGTCTGTAGTATTTTGTTATAGCAGCCCAAATGGACTTAGACATTATGTGTCTGGACAACTTAAACAACTTGAAATCGTAGGTGCTTCTTGTGCAAACAGAAACAGTGTTAGTGCCAGACTAATGATAAAAAATCATATGCAAAACATGTAGCATGAGACATGTTATGAAGTAAGCACTTGTGTTTATAGTGATAACTTCACAAGAGCTTGACTATACAAGCTTGGGAGGTCAGGCTTTTCTAGATGATTTGGAAGACCATGTTATCAGACAAGCCCAGGGATTGAGTGAATGGGGTGGAGTAGAGAGGCAGTGGGGCCGAGTTATCTAATAGTCCTTCATCTTAGCTGGATTTGTGATATCATTTGGTTTCATGGAACATCCAAACCTAATGTTGTTTACTGAAACCTACCCTCTCAGGGTTAGTCTAGGACTAAATTGAATAAAGTATTGTTTGTCGAGTGACCTTCATTTGCACACCACCTCAGTTCTAAAGAAAGTCAAAAGTCATTTTTACTCCCACATACAGGTGTGCACACACACACACGCACACACACAGCCTTAACCCCGGCCACCTCTGTAATATTTCTGGAGTGCCACATTCTATACTGCTATTTTTTTTTTTCCTTTTTGTCTTTTTTACTGACCGGTAATGGGATCGCAACCCTCAGTGTTGCACCTGTACCAGGGACCGGCAATGGGATCGCAACCCTCAGTGTTGCGCCCACACCATGCTCAGCCAGTGAGGGGGAACCGGTCTCCACATGGGATCCGAACCCTCGGCGGGAGCGCTGCCGCACTCCCAAGTGGCGCACTCTCCAGTGCGCCACCGGGCGGGCCCTATACTGCTATTTTAGTTTCCCACAAATGACTCCACCTTTATGATGGTAACCACTACCAAACACATTTACTCCACTCTTTCTTGCCTTATTGGTAAATATTCCCTGAATAAAATTACTTGTTACCATTTTCTCGATATAAACTTGCATCGGCCAAGTGATAGACCTCTCTAGGGGTTGCTCAACTTTAGGAAAATTACCATTCCCCAGAAACACAACCAAGTGAGATCAAAAGAATTTCCAGGAGCAATCCTTTATATAATCCAGTTGCACAACACACTTCTTGAATAAATGACATATCCTAGTTTAGGATACATCACCAGATTCAAGTCAGAGAGGATCCTCTGCCAGTCGATACGAGTGCGGGTCACAGGAAGATCCCTTCGTATTATTCTTCTCAGGGCTTCATTTGATAACTCCTGTAATTCTTCGAGAACTGCAGCTTGAAATTTGTTTTCCTGCTCTTCCACAAGCCTTGCAAAACTTAGAGCCAGTTGAGCTTGGTTAACTACTTCCAAGCTTTCTTTCAAGTCTTTGGAGATTTCAATATGAAGGTTGACACACCTGAAGAAGTGAGCCTGAACAAAAATTCTTCCTGTTACTTGAGTTAGAAATGGGTTTATTTGGAAAATCCATTTAGATTTCCAAAGACCATTCCAGCAATCTCCTGTTTCATAGTTGTGATCCTCAATGCAAGCTATCAAGAACTCCTTATTCTTAATGGTTTTTCTCAGCACATTGCAATTTCCCATTGGATAGTGGTCGTTCACATACAGTTTTAAGCCACACAAGACAACATTTCTCAGGTATTCTGTCTCATTCCGAATGATACCATGACTTTGGATGTCTCTCAGCTGATTTTGAAGCAGGTCAAATTTGAAAGAAAGTTTGCTTTGATGGTCAAAAAATCGGTAGTCACCGATCACATTGTGGTGAGACAAGAGTACTGGGTTTCCATCAATGCAGATTGGTACAGAATACTTTTGGCAGTGTTGGTGACCTGCACACTCACCTTGATGGTGCATAAGTTTTTCATCACGGATGAGCAGACAGAGATCATCGAAGGCATTCACAAATTCCCCTGGAGGAGCCTGTATTAACAGTCTGCGAATCACTCTTTCTTTCTCTTTCCTACTCAGAACGCTAAGTGTCATGTCTGGTTGCAGCAGAAGCAAAGCTTCTGAAATAAAGAGTGTTCAAAGGATGAGAAAACATCCCATGAGACACCCTTCCCATCAAGGTGTTAAACATTCAAGCTTGAGATTACTATGTCCACCCATGCAAACAGGTAGTCTGACAAGCTCTGAGTCTCTTGGTGAAGTCATAGAGAAGCTTTCTCTATGAAGTGTGGAGCATTTGATGATATCACAATGGATGTTCAGACCAAAAGAAAAAAGATGACAGTCACCTGACAGCATGGTGCCTAGCTAACCAACTATACATATTTTGAAGATATTAAGAAATTAGCCTCCTGAACAGTCTTCTTTGAAAGTGGTATGTCTCTGTGTGCACTATGTCTTGTCAGGGACCTGAAGAAGCAGCCCAAAGTTTCTAGAGAGAGAGGTTGAGAGCACTTTGCACCTTCGGGTATCACAATGGCGTGATTTGTCCTGAGGCCCTCGGAATAGCTGCCCAAACCCATTGGAAGCATATTATGATAAAAGGTTTGAAGGGTTTAAACCAAACAGTAAAATAAAATGAGATACAATGGCAGCTCATGAAAAATGGCAGACAGCAGAGGATGCTGCATTTATAAACATTGTGGGTCTGGGGGCGGTTGGAACATAAGCAAGGAGCCAAAAGGTTTCAAGGGCAGGGTACTGCTGGGACTACATCTTGCCTGCTGTTTCTGTGGGATTTAAATGTGAGCTAGCTTCAAAAAATAAAGGCCGCAAACCACTGTGTGTTCTCTGCTTTCTCCCTAGAAAAGTGGTGATGGTGCCAACTGAAGAGTGTCAAGCAATTTCTTTCCAGCAAAGGGGTAGAGTTAACTACATTTGGAATCTGTGACAACACGTAATAGGGAGAGACTTCTATGCAAGTAGAAACAGCACGACAGGTCATGAAAGAATGGAAACGAAATATCCATTCATAAGTCCTTTCTGCTCCTCTTTTCTCTTCTTTCTGTCAATTTATCCCCTTTACTTGACTCTCTTATTCTTTTCATTTGAAGAGTCCTGAACTTAAGTCCCTCTCATTTAAGTAGGAACTGCTTCCTTCCAACATGTGTCTTGAACTTTTCTGAATTTCCCTAGATTCTTGAATCTTTTTCTTATAAGAACATGAGCATTGCCATATTGTCAGAGCCATTAAATGTAAGGGCTGCTTATTGGCTCTAACAATCTGAAATTGAGTGGAATTTTGAACAAATTTTATCTGTATCTTTTATGATTTTATAGATTGTCATATTATTTCACTGTAACCTTTGGTTTTTAAATTGAAGTGTCCTAATTTTTATAGTTTATCTGTATATAATAAGTAAGCTTGATGGTTTTAGTTTTATCTTTCCTACCAAACATACACTCACCATGGTATTTTTAACCCTTTTCGATGGTACTTAAAATGTTGCTTTTTGGGTGTATATGTAGCTGGACATTTGACTAATGTAGTAATAATTATATCAGTCATGGTTACTATTTACTGAACACTCAATAGCAGAAACTGTGTTCAATGACATATTATGAACTCATTTAATGCTCCCTCTTTCTCTAAGATTAAATATTAATTTGCCCACTTTTCTGGATGAGGAAACTGACACTGAGAGAGGTCAAGTAAGAGGGGGATCTGAAGCCCAGTTACCTCCCAAGTACATGCCTTTAGGCAATGGAGTGTAATAATGTCTCAGTCTATTTCTGGAGTAATAACTTTATTTCTCCTATTTTTATTTTTATATTTTTGTTCTTTCCAAGTATTTTTATTGTGCTGTTTACTACAGAACAGTAACTACTTAATTTTGTTTTAAGTGTTATTTGTCATACAATTATCTTGTCATGTGTTTTAAGCACAAAACAGACTATTCTTTAAAAATAAAAATAAGTACAGTAAAGAGAGATGAAATATTTCTTTAGGAATTTTAAATACTCAATGACTTTCTGTGTGAATTTCCTTAACTGTTTTGTTCTTCATACGTGGTTTTTGTCGAAGGTTCGGGATGACTTTAGAGGTGGAAAAATTAACCTAGAAAAAACTCAGCAATTACTTGAAAAATTAGATATTCGATGCAGTAATATTCACATGAAACATATTTTTAAGGTGAGATGCTATCCACCCCTGCCTATCCCACCCTAGGAAGGACTTAATTCAATATAAGTAAATGTTGATAGCTACTTGTATGCTTTCTGTAGAAAATACACATGAAAAATTAGTCTCGAGAATAAAAGCAATGAATTATGCAAACTATATTTACATTCAAGATGAAGAAAGTTTAGGTAGAAGGTAAAATTAGTTGCTCATAAAATTTGAAATAATACCAGTTATCAGGTTAGAACAATTTCCTGAGTACACATGAAAACTCACACCAGGTCTAGGATTAGCTGAATAAATAGATCAAAATCATATAAATAATATATTGGTGATTGCATTGGATGTTAGTGACTTACAGAAGAAATAGGAGGAAAAACTAAGCCCAAAGTTAGTAGAAGGAAGGAAATAATGAAGATTAGCACTGAAATAAATGAAAAAAACAATGAAACAAATAGAACTGATGTGTTTTTCTGAAAAGATAAAATTGGCAAACTCTTAGAAAGACAAGAAAAACTAGAGAGAAGACTCAAAAATAAAATCAGAAATAAAAGAGAAGACATTACAACTTATCCCACAGAAATAACATAGATGATAGTGAATTATTATGAACAGTCAAACTGGACAGCCTAGAAGAAATGAAGAAATTCCTGGACACATGCACCGTACCAAGACTGAACCAAGAAGAACTAGAAAGCTTGGACAGACCAATAACAAATAAGGACTTGAATCAGTAAGAAAAACCTCCTAATAAAGAAAAGCCCAGGACCAAATGACTTCACAAGTGAATGTTACCAAAGGTTTAGTTAAATTTAATACAAATACTTCCAAAAAATAGAAAGGGAACATTTCCAATCCCATTTTATAAGTCCAGCATCAGCCTGATACTAAAGCTGGACAAAGACACCACAAGAAAAGAAAACTGCAGGCCCATATCCCTGATAAACACAGATGCAAAATTTCTCAAGAAAATACTAAAAAAACCAAATTCAACAGCACTTTAAAAGCCCAAAGTTAACATCAAACTCAACGGTGAAAAATTGAAAGATTTTCCTCTAAGATCTGAAACAAAGCAAAGATGTTCACTTTCAAAACGCCTATTCACATAGAAGTCCCAGCCAGAACAATTAGTTAAGAAAAAGAAATAAAGGCATTCAAATTGGAAAGGCAGAAGTAAAATTATTCCTTTTGTAGATCACATGACCTTATATGTAGAAAATCCTAAAGATTGCCAAAAACCTGTTGGAACAAACAAATTAGTAATATGGCAGGATATAAAATCAATGTGCAAAAAAATCAGTTGCATTTTTATACACTAACAATGAACTATCAGAAAAAGAAATCAAGAAAGCAATCTCATTTATATCAGCATCAAAAAGAATAAAATATTTAGGATTAAACTTAACCAAGTACATGAAAAACTTGCGTATCAACACTATGAAACATTGATGAAAAAATTTAAAAAGACCCAAATAAATGGAAAGACATCCTATGTTAGTATGTCTGTACTACCCAAGGCAATTTACAGATTCAATGCAATCCCTATCAAAATCCCAATGGCATTCTTTTTACAGATATAGAAAAAACAATTATAATTCATATTGGACCTAAAAAGACCCTGAATAGTCAAAACCATCTTGAAAAAGAACAAAGCTGGAGGCATCACAATTCCTAATTTCAAAATCTGTTAAAAACTACAGTAATCAAAACAAACTTGCTTCTTCCTCTGGAAGGACACTCTATCAAAGCTGCTTGTTATATAAACATCTTTGAAAAGCTAGTCCTGAGAAAAGGCAGTCTCTGCTCAGAAAACTATAGAAACATGCGAGACCCATGGAAAATTGTCTCCCAACAGCCACTTCTCTCAATAAGATTTAGCCCCAAGTTTACAAAACACAAAGAGGAGGTTCGAAAAAGAAAAGTTGTGCTTCTCAGGAGACTGCAGTGAAAAACAAAAGTTTCAGAGTTCTTTCTATTAATCCAAGTAGAGAATGCTGCCGTAAGCTATCAGGATTTTAATCAATTCATGTCTAATACCACATTTGAAGAACATGAGTTTTTGTGAAAGACCTTTACGTGTAGTATTTTCCTCCCAATGGTATTTCCCAAAGGGAAATACCTTTCCCAATAGCCTTTCCCAAGGCTTCGTGCTTCCTGATTTAATACAATTCACATTCAACATAATGTAGAAGTAGGAAGCAATATATTAAAATCTGTATCAAATGTGAAATCCTGTAAGTCTTGTAAATAGTGATGATCAAGTTGCTCTGAATTTGTTTCTTCAAGATAGTGGTATCTGAGGTTGAATTGAGTAAAATATATGCCATATTTATGAGCATTAGGCAGAATGCTCAACAGTAATGAAAGCACAGAAATGGCTCACTAGGGGCCAGCCTGGTGGCGCACTGCTACAGTGCGCCGCTTGGGAGTGGAGCGACGCTCCCGCTGAGGGTTCGGATCCCACATACAGACCGGCAGCTCACTGGCTGAGCGAGGGGCGGGCGCGACACCGAGGGTTGCGATCCCATTGCCGGACAAGAAAAAAGACAAAAAGAAAAAAAAAAAAAAGAAATGGCTCACTAATTGAAATTTATGATATTTGGACATGGGCTGGGCTGCAAGTCTATTTTGTTTAGCAAAACCTTTTGGAGTGGCTATGGAAACAACACTAATTATAAAAATTAGAGGGGTAGAGTTTGGTTAAAATACCTCAAAAACCTCTTTAAAATGACCTCAAGTACTTTAGAAGCATAAATTACATATAAACAAGGATGATAATGATGATAAACTATTTGTATCTATTAAAATAATGGTAGGCCCTCTAATAGATACTTTGTTGCCTTAGGCTAAATTGCCATATATGCATTAAAATGTTGATTAAATTGAATGCTTAGGGAAGATTTAACTTAACTGAATTTTGTGGATGGCTGAAGATTAAGCTTCTTAAACATTTTTTTTTGCTTCAACTTTTGTTACTCATCTTTCCACACTTCACGGGTCTACCTTTTGCTGGAGTAAATAAAATGAGTCATAATAAATCTAATTTGGTGACCAAAATCTTCCAGCATCTCAGGGCATGGAGATTCCTTGCTCTAGAAGATCACAGGTGTGTCAAAAATCTCTGTGAACAAATTTCTTAATCTGTAGAATGGGATTACTAATATAGTCTTCTCACAGAATTGTTCCAAATATTAAATAAGATATTATATATGGATATATCTAGTACCAGGCATTGCAAGAAACAGGCACTCAGTAAATACTCATATTAGTTGAAAGTGCATCAATTATGATTGTTAAAAAAATATAGGAAATTGCATTACATTTATCGATTTCCTAAGTAGCTGACATAAATTCTGACATGCATTAATTTTGTTACAAGGTGACTTTTTACCATGAATTTAAGTAAAAAACATATAACTTTATGATCTTGGCAGTATATTCTGAACTTTTCTCTATAAGATTAACTATTGAGTCATGGCTTGAGCAGCAATTCCCTAAGTTTATTTTTAACATTTTACTAAAAAAATCTTTAAAGGTTTTATCATGCAATAGTCTTTAATTTATAGCACTTAAAATATTTTATAGGAAATATTACATGTTGTTTCAATACATATAGCTCATCTAANTCTGTTAAAAACTACAGTAATCAAAACAAACTTGCTTCTTCCTCTGGAAGGACACTCTATCTTTATCAAAGCTGTTTGTTATATAAACATCTTTGAAAAGCTAGTCCTGAGAAAATGCAGTCTCTGCTCAGAAAACTATAGAAACATGCGAGACCCATGGAAAATTGTCTCCCAACAGCCACTTCTCTCAATAAGATTTAGCCCCAAGTTTACAAAACACAAAGAGGAGGTTCGAAAAAGAAAAGTTGTGCTTCTCAGGAGACCGCAGTGAAAAACAAAAGTTTCAGAGTTCTTTCTATTAATCCAAGTACAGTGTACTGCCATAAGCCATCAGGATTTTAATCAATTCATATCTAATACCACATTTGAAGAACATGAGTTTTTGTGAAAGACCTTTACTTGTAGGATTTTCCTCCCAATGGTATTTCCCAAGGGAAATACCTTTCCCAATAGCCTTTCCCAAGGCTTTGTGCTTCCTAATTAATACAATTCATATTCAACATAACATAGAGGTAGGAAGCAATATATTAAAATCTGTATCAAATGTGAAATCCTGTAAATCTTGTAAATAGTGATGATCAAGTTGCTCTGAATTTGTTTCTTCAAGATAGTGGTATCTGTTTGAGGTTGAACTGAATAAAATATATGCCATATTTATGAGCATTATGCAGAATGCTTAATAGTAATGAAAGGACAGAAATGGCTCACTAATTGAAATTTATGATATTTGGACATGGGCTGGGCTGCAAGTCTATTTTGTTTAGCAAAACCTTTTGGAGTGGCTATGGAAACAACACTAATTATAAAAATTAGAGGGGTAGAGTTTGGTTAAAATACCTCAAAAACCTCTTTAAAATGACCTCAAGTACTTTAGAAGCATAAATTACATATAAACAAGGATGATAATGATGATAAACTATTTGTATCTATTAAAATAATGGTAGGCCCTCTAATAGATACTTTGTTGCCTTAGGCTAAATTGCCATATATGCATTAAAATGTTGATTAAATTGAATGCTTAGGGAAGATTTAACTTAACTGAATTTTGTGGATGGCTGAAGATTAAGCTTCTTAAACATTTTTTTTTGCTTCAACTTTTGTTACTCATCTTTCCACACTTCACGGGTCTACCTTTTGCTGGAGTAAATAAAATGAGTCATAATAAATCTAATTTGGTGACCAAAATCTTCCAGCATCTCAGGGCATGGAGATTCCTTGCTCTAGAAGATCACAGGTGTGTCAAAAATCTCTGTGAACAAATTTCTTAATCTGTAGAATGGGATTACTAATATAGTCTTCTCACAGAATTGTTCCAAATATTAAATAAGATATTATATATGGATATATCTAGTACCAGGCATTGCAAGAAACAGGCACTCAGTAAATACTCATATTAGTTGAAAGTGCATCAATTATGATTGTTAAAAAAATATAGGAAATTGCATTACATTTATCGATTTCCTAAGTAGCTGACATAAATTCTGACATGCATTAATTTTGTTACAAGGTGACTTTTTACCATGAATTTAAGTAAAAAACATATAACTTTATGATCTTGGCAGTATATTCTGAACTTTTCTCTATAAGATTAACTATTGAGTCATGGCTTGAGCAGCAATTCCCTAAGTTTATTTTTAACATTTTACTAAAAAAATCTTTAAAGGTTTTATCATGCAATAGTCTTTAATTTATAGCACTTAAAATATTTTATAGGAAATATTACATGTTGTTTCAATACATATAGCTCATCTAAACTTACACTTTTGATTGTTGGCCGAGGATGAAATAGTATCCTTTTTCATTTCAAGAATTGTTATTATAGGACTTACCTTAAGTCACCAAATTTGCTAAGCAATTAACAACCATTATTAAATCTATAGTATGTGCATGACACTCTGTTAGAAACTGTGGATGGTAAAAAATGAATAAAGTGTTCTCTTAGGTAGGAAAAGAAGTGCAGAAATTACTATTTATAAGTAGGTTATAATAAATTTCGTGGGTAATACTAACAGGGAATCTGAGAAGAAACTCTATTTGACTTGGGCTTTTGCAGAAGATGCAGTGCTAGAGGTGGCAATCCTGCTGGACATTAAGGAATGAGAAGCAGTATGTGTGAAGTACTTGCAAGCGGTGCTTGGAGACTAACAAGTTATCAAATACGACTTGGAGTACAGGGTTTATGAAGGGGAGTGGTGGGAAACAGTTGCGAATGTCAGTTAGGGCCAGACAATGGAAGCATTGGATGGTAGACCATGGAATTTTGGTTTCCTGCTTGTAGGCAATGGGTAGCTGTTCAAATATTTTGAGTAGGGCAGTATTACATATTTTAGGATAAGTAAACTGGCAACAGTGTAGAATGGATTGGAAGTTACCAGCCAGAGAGAGGGGAATTGCTCCTGCACCGCCTCTGCCCTGTGGACCTTCCACCCAGAATCAATGTACCCACTTACATTCTGTTTGGTTTCAACTCAAGTTTATGGTTTCCTACTTAGTTGCCCCTCCACAATCTTAACACTATTTTAGTCTCAGCTAAAAAATAAAGACTAGGAGCACCATGTCCTTTGCATGTTACATTTTCTCTTGTAGCAGATAAACTAAACGAATCTTTTACATTTCTTTCTCCACTTTTTCAATAATCCATTGCAATGAGTTTTGCTTTCACACCTGCCTTGAAAACCTCTTTATATCTAAAATGTTAAATCCACTGGTTAGCTTCTCCGTGCATTGTATTTATCCCTCTTTCCTTAAAATTCTCCCTTTCCTGATTTCTATGACATTACTCCTAATTTTCTTTTAAAATCTGACTTTTCCTTCTTCATCTGTCCTGTAATCATCCTTTCTTTTGCTCTCCTCTT
>NW_007727693.1:233676-240651 GCF_000696425.1 Galeopterus variegatus | reverse complement strand
CACTGATTAAGTTTTGCACATGTTATCTTAATTATTGAAGGAAATTATTATTAGTTTCTTTTCACACACAAGGCTACTGAGGATAAGAATGTTGATATAATTGGTTCATCTCACATCACAGTGGGAACTTAGTCTGGGTCTGTCTGACTTCAAAATTACTGTATTTTCTTCTATTACACACCACTTTCCTTTATCTCCACCCCCCAACCAATTGCCTACTAGCTGTCTCGGCTTAGATGTCCCAGAGAAACTTCAAGTTTAGTGTTTTTCAAACATTTTCCCCTCCAACACTGTCTGTCCTCTGTTTCTTTTCTTGATGATAGTAGCATCATTCTCGCAGTTATCCAAGCCAGAAATCAGAGAAATTTTCAGAATCCTCTTCTTACTTCATCTTGATGTCAAATTTTCAAATCTTTTTAGTTCGATCTTGCTAAACAAGTCAGTTGCTCACAAACCACTAGCTACTCAGATTGTGGTTCTCAGTCTAATGTCTTGGGCATCCTTGCGAGCTTTTTAGAAATGCAAAATTTGGACATATTGAAGCTGACTCTGCATTTTAACAAGTTCCCAGGTGACTCATATGTACGTTAAACTTTGAAAAGCCCTATGGACTAGTTTCTTGGCTTTTAATTCCAACATCTACCTTCTCTACAGCTGCCAGAGTGATCTAAGACAAAAATCTATATGATTTGTCTCCTTAAAGCTCATCAGTGACTCCATTGTTTCAGGATGTAGTTCAAGCTCCTCAGCATGGTATCCAAGGGCCTCTAGGACCCCACTGTGACCCCTGCCCTGTTACTCACCACAGCCTTCCCAACATCCTCTCTAATCACACTCTTCTGTTTGGTACCTTTGTGTTCATTTACTCTGATCCAAACAACTAGAATGATCCCATTTCCACCCCACTTTTAGGCAAACATCTTCCTCTCCATCTTTGAAGACTCAGCTCCGGCATCACTTCTATAAAAACTCTCTTTTGACCACCAGGAAGAATTGGTCAGCTTTCTTTATTGTGTTTGTTGTCTGTAAATTTTCAATGATGAAACACTTCTATGTCTACTTTCCCTTTCTAGACTGTAAGCTCCTGGAGAGCACTGACCATGTTAACTTTGCATCCTTAATACCCAGTATAGTATCTATCTGACTCACATATTGGTTAGGAAGAAAAGGAAAAAGACAAAGCTGCCAAATAGTTTAAATTAGTGTCAGAATTTGGGAAAACAGAAGGTGCAAGTCATATCATCTCCTATAATATATTTCGAATGCTTTATTTTTAGCACAATTTCAGAGACAATCAATTTTAAATGCTTAATCTTATGTTAAAAGTAAATTCTGTGTTTTGATAAATCAGCTTTCTCATGACATCATTTATTTTAAGTAACATTTTACATTTTTACTAGCAAACTGAGCAATTGAAATGATGACAACATGAAAAGACTTCATTCTGTTTTCTGAAAGTGTACTATCAGTGTGACTGCCAATAGAATTATTTAATATGTTATTTCATCCTCATTTATTCAATCATTCATTTAAACACATAATCATTAAGCTCCTACTCTAGGGTAGGTTTGGTACTAGACAAGGGAATAAAAGAAAGAAAGTATCTGCCTTCATGGAATTAATGGTCTGAAGGTATAGAAATATTTCTAAATGCAAACAAACATTGAATGAGTTGTTAGGGAAAGTTCTTTTTGTAATACCTTGAAAAGAATAACCACTTAAGGAACATCTTTTTTTTTTAAACAGGAGAAAAATTGTTTTGTTACTCTTATGTTGTGCTTTCGAGTGATTAATATGTAACCTTTTAAAAAGGGGTGGTATACCCTAAGTTGGGCCTCAGATTTTGCATATTTTCTGTAATATGTATTTTAAAATATCTTATCTCCTTAAATGTAGGGAGATATTTAGTTCTTTTATCTCACTATTGCTTAAATGTACAATTCCATCAATTTCATGAAATTGTTTAGGTGGTAGACCACGTTTCAAATACCTTCGGTCAGTCACCCTTTCAAGTATTGAGAATACAGGAATCACTGCCTGAGGCAGTTCGAGAGGAGATGTACAAAAAACTTTTCATTCCAGTGTAATATACCCTACGAAGAAGTAGTCGTGGACTCTCATTAGAACCCAGAGAAGGGGCAGCTAACACAGTCTGCGGAAGAGACACTGAGAGACCTGGGGAAGACTTCTAGAGGAGGTGACAGTTTTTCAAGGATTAATAGACATTAGTAAATTAAAAAGAAAAAGAGGGTGTATTACAGCCTGTAGCATAGCAAGAAATAGTTTAGTATCTCTACCACAACAAATTCAGAGCACTTGATGCGTGAGATGCAAGGAGGAAAAACATCAATGACATCTTATCCCCCTTCCCCTTCCCAGCCTTTAGTAACCACAATTCTATTCTCTACTTCTATAAGCTCAACTTCTTTTTTAGTGCCCACATATGGGTGAGAACATGTGGTATTTATCTTTCTGTACCTAACTTATCTCACTTAACATAATGCCTTCTGGGCTCATTCATGTTGCTGCAAGTGACAGGATTTCATTCATTTTTATGGCTGAGTAGTATTCCATTGTATATAAGTACAACATTTTCTTTATCCATTCATCTCTCCATGGATACCTAGGTTGATTCCATATCTTGGCTGTTGTTACTAGTACTGCAATAAACATGGGAATGCAAATATCTCTTTTATATACTGATTTCCTTTCCTCTGGATATATACCCAGTAGTGAGATTGCTTGATCATGTGGTAGTTCTATTTTTAGTTATTTGAGGAACCTCCACACAGTTTTCCACAATGGTCATACTAATTTAATTCCCACCAACAGTATATGAGAGTTCCACTTTCTCTTAATCTCTGTCAGCATTTGTTTTCTGTCTTTCTGATAACATTCTAACTGGAATGAGATGACATCTCATTGTGTTTTTGATTTGCATTTCCCTGATGATTAGTGATGTTGAGCATTTTTTCACATACCTGTTATCCATTAGTATGTCCTCTTTTGAGAAATGTCTATTCTGTTCATTTGCCCATTTTCTTATAGTATGATTTGTTTTTTTGCTATTGAGTTTGTTTGAGTTCCTTGTGTATTTTGGCTATTAATCCCTTGTTGGATGCATAGTTTGCAAATATTTTTCCCATTCTGCTGGTTGCTTTTTCACTCTGTTGTTTTCTTTGCTGTGTAGATGCTTTTAGGTTGGCTGTAATTCATTCGTCTCTTTTTGCTTTTGTTGCCTGTGCTTTAGAAGTCTTCTCCATAAAGTTTTTGCTCAGACTAATGTCTTGAAGTTTTCCCCCCATGTTTTCTTCTAGTTTTATAGTTTCAGGTCTTATATTTAAATCTTTAATCCATTTTGAGTTGATTCTGGTATATGGTGAAAGATTGTTTTTATACTCTTACCATGCTGTTTTGATTACTATAGCTTTTTAGTATATTTTGAAACCAGGTAGTGTGATACCTCCAGCTTTGTTCTTTTTGTTCAGGATCATTTTGGCTATTCAGGGTCTTTTGTGGTTGCATATAAGTTTTAGGATTGTTTTTCTGTTTCTGTGAAGAAGGTCATTGGTGTTTTGAAAGGGATTGCATTGAATCTGTAGAACACTTTGGGTAGTATGGTCATTTTGGCAATATTAGCTCTTCCATTCCATGAACATGGACGTTTTTCCATTTTTTGGTGTCTTCTTTAATTTTTTAATTTTCTTGACTTCTTGTTCAGCTAGTTCATTGTTGGTGTATAGAAATGCTACTGATTTCTGTATGTCAATTTTGTATTCTGCACCTTTACTGTGTTCATCTGTCACCTCTAAGAGTTTTTTGGTAGAGTCTTAGATTTTTCTACATATAAGATCATGTCATCTGCAAACAGGGACAATTTGACTTCCTGTTTTCCAATTTGGATGCTCTATATTTCTTCTTCTTGCCTAATTTCTTTGGCTCAGATTTGTAGTATTGCGTTGAATAAGAGTGGGGAAAGTGGGCATTTTTGTCTTGTTCTTAGAGGAAAAGCTTTCAACTTTTTCCCACTCAATATGATGTTAGCTGGAATTTTGTCATATCTGGCCTTTGCTGTATTGATATACTTTCCTTTTATCCCTAATTGTTGAGAGTTTTTTTTTTTTATCATGAAGGAATGTTGAATTTTATCAAATGCTTTTTCTGCATCTAGAGAGATGGTTATATGGTTCCTGTCCTTCATTTTCTTGATGTGGTGTATAAAATTTATTTATTTATAATTTTGAACCATCTTTGCATCCCTGGGATAAATCCCACTTGATTATAATGTATAATTTTTTGGTTATGCTGTTGACTTCTGGTTGCTAGTATTATGTTGAGAATTTTTGCATCTATAATAATTGGTATTGGCATGTGGTTTTGTATTTTTGTTGTGTCCTTATCTGATTTTGATATCAGGGTGATGCTGGCATCATAGACTGAGTTTGGAAAACTTTCCTCTTCTGCAGTTTTTTAGAATAGTTTGAGAATAATTCGTATTAATTCTTCTTTAAAAGTTTGATAGGGGCCGGCCCGGTGGCACACTGGAGAGTGCGCCGCTTGGGAGTGCGGCGGCGCTCCCGCCGAGGGTTCGGATCCCATGTGGAGACCGGTTCCCGCTCACTGGCTGAGCGCGGTGCGGGCACAACACCGAGGGTTGCGATCCCGTTACCAGTCAGTAAAAAAGACAAAAAGGAAAAAAAAAAAAGTTTGATAGAATTCAGCAGTGAAACCATCTGGTTCTGGAATTTCTTTGTTGGGGGACTGCTGATTACTGATTCAATCTGATTTCTCATTTCATTATGCATTATTGGTCTGTTTAGGTTATCTATTTCTTCTTGGTTCAGGATTGGTAGGCTGTATTTTTCCAGAAATGTATCTATTACTTCTAGGTTTTCCAATTTGTTGGCACATAGTTGTTCACAATTATTTCTAATGATTCTTTGTATTTCTTTGTACATATAATATCCTTTACCTCATTTCTGAATTTATTTATTTGGTATTTCTCTCTTTTTTCTTAGCTAATCTAAATAATGATTTGTCAATTTTGTTTATCTTTTCAAAAATAAACTTTTTTTTTGATCTTTCATATCCTTTTTTGGTATCTATTTTATTTAGTTCTGCTCTGATCTTTATTATTTCTTTCTGTATACTAATTTTGGGATTGGATGGTTCTTGCTTTTCTAGGTCTTTGAGGTGCAACATTAGGTTATTTAATTGAAATCTTTTTACATTTTTGTTGTAGCACGAATTGCTATAAACTTCCCTCTTACTACTGATTTTACAGTATCCCATAGGTTTTAGTATGTTGTGTTTCTATTTTCATTTATTTCAGGAATTTTTTGATTTCCTTTTTAATTTCTTTTTTGAGTCATCAGTTATTTAGGAACATATTGCTTATTTAATTTCCAAGTATGTGTATAGTTTCCAAAGTTGCCTTGTTAATTGATTTTTAGTTTTATTCTGTTGTGGTCACAAAGGATACTTGACATAGTTTTAATTTTTAAAAATTTGTTGAAACTTGCTTTGTGGCCTAACATGTGGCTGTTGGAAAAAAATGTATATTTTGCAGTTGTTAGATGAAATGCTCTGTAAATGTCTATTAGGTCCATTTGAACTATAATGCAGTTTAAATCCAATGTTTCTTTGTTGATTTTTTTTTGTATAGATGATCTGCCCAATTCTGAAAGTAGAGTGTTAAAGTCTCCAGCTGTTATTGTCTTGTGTCTATCTCTTTCTTTAGATCAATTTATTTTTGCTTTATGTATCTGAGTACTCCAATGTTGGGTGCATATGTATTTGTAATTGTTATATCTTCTTGCTGATTCAATCCCTTTATCCCCAGTTAGCTCAGTTGGTTAGAACACAACCTTTATCACTGTATGATAACCTTGTTTGTCTCTTTTTATAGTTTTTTGTTTAAAGTCTATTTTATCTGATATATATATAGCTACTCCTGCTCATTTTTTATTTCATTTGGTTTACATTTGTGTGGAATATCTTTCTTCATTCCTTCACTTTTAGTCTGTGTGTGTCTTTACAGGTGAAATGAATTTCTTGTAGGTGGCATATAGTTGGGTCTTATTTTTAATTCATTCACTCAGTCAATATCTTTTAAATGGGGAATTTAATCCTTCTGCATTCAAGGTTGTTATTGAAAGTTGTGATCTTACTCCTGACATTTTGTTAATTGTTTTTTTCTTGTTTTGCATATTCTTTGTTACTTTAGTCTGATGGGGACTTCCGTATAAGTGACTTCATGCTATTTCTTTTCTGTTTTTAGGATTTTCTCTTTGTCTTTGACTTTTGACAATTTGAAAATAATATGTCTTGAAAAGGACATTTTGGGTTAAATCTATTTGGGGAACTTTGAGCCTCTTGGATCTGGAAGTTGATATCTCTCCCCAAACTTGAGAATTTTCAGCTATTATTTTGTTAACAAAGGTTTTTGATGCCTCTGCCCTTCTCTTTTCCTCTGGATCACCCATAATGCAAATGTTTACATGCTTAAACTGTTCCATAAATCTCATAGAGCTTATTCATTTTTTTTCTTCTTCTCTTTTTTCTCTGGCAAGGTTATTTCAAAAGACCTGTCTTTAAGTTCAGAAATTTTTTCTTCTGCTTATTTTATCCTGTTGCTTAAGATTTTTGCTGTATTTTTTATTTAATTTAATAAATTCTTCAGTTCTATGATTTCTGCCTGGTTCTTTTTTTATGATATCCTACTCTTTTTTGAATTTCTTATTCAGATCATGAATTGTTTTTCTGATTTTGTTGGATTGTCTATCTGTATACTCTTGCCTCTCATGGAGTTTCCTTAAGAGCATTACTTTGAATTCCTTTTCAGGAATTTCATAGATTTTTATTTTCCTTGGGGTCTAGTACTAGAGCATTATTGTGTTCCTTTGGAGATGTCATGTTTTTGTGTTTTTTGGTTTTTGTTTTGTTCATGTTTCTTATATTTCTACATTGATATCA
>NW_007727693.1:230968-232413 GCF_000696425.1 Galeopterus variegatus | reverse complement strand
TTGGGTGCTCCTCTGCTTGGGTAGGTGGGGTCACCAGGGAGACAGATGAGTTTTTAGGCCCTAGATAAGGTGCTGGGGTGCTTGGAAGCTCCTGAGTAGAATGGGTGCCACTGGATAGGGCTTCTGGTGCTGCAGGCAGGACCTTAAGCCCCTGGGAGATGTGCTCAGTGACTACTTAGTTGATGTAGGGGACCCTGGGGGGATTGCTGGGTACACAGTTTGGGGTCCCAGGAGAGGTGCTAGGGCAATTGGCAGTTCTGCCCCTGGAGTGAATGGGTTTGCTGGGGAAATAGATGGGACTATGGAACCATGGGAGAAGCACTGGGACACTCTGCAGCTTCTCAGATTTAGTGGGTGACTCTGGAAAGGATCACTGGGGCTGGGTCAGGACCTCAGACTCCTGAGAGAGACACTGGGGTGTTCTGAAGCACCTAAGCTGGAGTGGGTGACTTTGGGCAGGTTCACTGGAACCATGAGTGGGACTTCGTGCTCCCAGGAGAGGTGTGTGTGTGCTCCATTAAAGACAGCAGGGCTGCTGGCAGTGGCAGAAGGCCCTAGTCAGTTGGTTCTCAGGCTCTGGAAAGTGTGTGCATTGGCTCCCTTTGGAGGGTGGGCTCCCCACTGTGCTGGATTGCCAGTTCCCTGGAGTTTGGATGCCAGAGTCATGCTGTAGTGGGACATTGAGGGGGCCTTAGGGATGTGGAGATGCTGGGGCTATTGGGCCATGGGGCAGAATGTGCTATGGTGTTGGCCCCGATCCCAATGTGGTGACGTGCTGTGGCAGCCTGGGTCCCAGGGAATGGAAGGGCTCAGTGTGAAGTTCCTCTCTGAATAAGGCAGTTGCGTGGGCTCCAAGCAGCTTTCTATATTGGGTTCTGCAAGGTCTGTGTGGCTCTCTTGTAACCGGGATTGCAGGTGTCTGTGGTGGGAGTGTACATTGGTGGAGATTTCCTGCTTACCTTTTCCCCCACAGTGAGGAGCCTCTCCTGGCTCCAAGCTGATCCCGGTCAGGTGTTTCACTCCTCGTTCTGTGCTGCGATCTTGAGTTTCTGAGCCTCAGGGAGTCTTCTTCACTACTTTGCTGAGTTCTGGTGTTCTCTCCTAGACAGTCCATTCACTGTGTGATTGTCTGTTGTTTTGGACTTTCTTTGTGGCAGAGGCAAGAGCTGGGTGCCTCTCGTCAGCCCAGATGGCAACTTTGATGTTTTTGGGAAAACACAACAAAACAAAACAAGTTACCAAAGGACATTTCAGATGACCAAGCTAAACTCTGCTTGAAAGTAATAAAACTTCCATTATTCATTGGATAATGCATATTTTATTTTACACTGTTATTCGGTAAGACTGTAATTTTTAATTTATATAATCTTATGTAACAAAATTATTCAAGCAGCCATACTTTGATTTTTCTTGATCTTATAAGATGTATCTCATAATACATTAGG
>NW_007727693.1:217961-230140 GCF_000696425.1 Galeopterus variegatus | reverse complement strand
CTTATCTTCATCTCATTCCCACCTGGTGCTTTATTCCAGTCCCTGCTTTTTCAAGTTGCTCCGAATGCGTAGATTAGTGTTCCTCTTTGAACCGACATGATGGTTTTTATATTTGGTTCCCAGCTCTGACTGCTTGTGGAAACCCTCCTATTAAACTGTCTGGTAACTACCATTGAACTTTCCTAATTAAATAAAGAGATCTTTTCCAGCATGTTTGTCTCCTATTTTACCATAGTGGTTCTACAATGGTGTATGACTTATAGGCAAAATTGTCGAAAAATGAAACACTAGGCTGGATGACGAGAGGGAAGCAGACGTATGTGATACATAATAATACATTGATATCTAGAACTACCGTTCACTGTATGTCTCCAATCCTCACAGCCGCCTGATAACACAAGTGGTGCTGTTTGTCCGCATTTTGCTGATAACATGAAGCTCAAAAAGCTTAATTTATATCTCCAAAGTTCCATACACTTTGAAGTATGGAATATGATGTCAGTTCTATCTTTCTACAAGTTCTCTCAGCTTTTCACCACGATACAATGTCCTTTCAACACACGTTTCTTATATTTAAACTGTCTACAGTTTAGAGAGTTAAGTGTAAAAAAAAAAGCCCCTTTTGAAATTAAGTGTTCCTCTAAGTTGAACTTCTATTCTCCAATTTTTTATTTGTTAGAGGTACTGTTATTCTACTAGTTATTCTAATTCTCTCCCACTCCAGGCATTCCTAAATTCTCTCTTTCATGCATCTGAAACTTTAATGGGTTGAATCCTTCTGACTTCTCCCTCATCACCTCACTGAGATCTGTCCTTTTGTGTCTAGTTACCACTTTCCATTTGAATCTTCTCTGCTCTCTTTCCTGCAGTTTTCCAGCTTTTCCAATTGGTAAGGCTCAACTAATCATACTAAACTTCTGCTCTTGCTAGTCATTTTCCTACTGAGAACCTCACGGTGGTTCTGTGACTTTTAATAACCAGCCTCAGCCTACTTTCCCATCTCTTATCTCATACAGTTCAGACATGAATTGTTCATGACACCCAGGGGAATTCCCTCTTTCTTATTGAAACCCATCTTGTTTGTCCCGGCCCCAAATCCTTCAGAGATTACTGCGACTCCACTTCTTCAAGGTGTTACACAACTGCTACATCTTCTGAAGTTTACAGTCTCTTGGAAGGGGCACTGGGCCTAAAAACTCATCTGTCTCCCTGGTGACCCCACCTACCCAAGCAGAGGAGCACCCAATTGCCCCAGCACCTCTCCCACAAACCTGAGGTCCTACCTGAGACCATGGAAACCCCAACCAGGGTCACTCACTATTGTAGAAAAGCTGCTGAGTGGCCCAGTGCCCCTTCCAAGAGACAGGTCATCTTGAATGTCTCTGATTCACTCTGATATTTATGGTCCAGTACGCACATTGGTGACATGGGGTTACACACTGCCTGGCATAGTATTAAGAAGGGACTGAAATACAGTTGAATACAAAGAGAAATGTGTCATTGAAAGACAAGCTGAAACTCTCATCTTCTCCCACATCCCTTTCGATCCCCTAGTGGTCCACTGGGTTTTAAGAAATGATGATTCACTAACCTTTCCCATCTTTGGCATCATTGCATGTGGTTCTATATATTTCGCTTGCAATAAGAATCAGTAGTAAGTTTCTGCAGTGTTTTATCTTTCAAGTATAAATTGCTATATATATATATATATATATATATATATATATCTCACATGAATACTTTTAACATTTGTTTTGTATATTTTTCACACTCACAATGTGAGCCCACCAGTCATTTTTTTTTAGTAGGAAAATGACAGGCTGAAACAAGGAAGAATCACCATAGAAGAATTTAGATCAATTTATCGAATTATTGTACATAGAGAAGAAATTGTTGAGATTTTCAACACGTATTCCGAAAACCGGAAAATTCTTTTGGAAAACGATCTGGTTGAATTTCTGACACAAGAACAATATGCATTTGAGATGAGTAGAACTATTGCTTCTGAGATCATTCAGAAATATGAGCCCATCGATGAAGGTATGTTTGCATTTCAAAGCTTTGTCAATATTTATAAGCAAAGTATTTTTTATGAGTTACGATTATCAAATTTAAATTTTTGTATGGGACGAATTTCTTCTGGAAATTATAAAATATTGGGACTTTTTGTATTTTATGGAGTGTATATGTACCTTTTAGAAAGCTGTACTGTGTAACCATGGCATTTTTTCCTACTGCATCATCCAGCTCCTTTCTTTTAACTGTTTCCATGTAACATTTCGCTGAAATGACCTTAGGTATAAAAGTAAGACAAGGGTTCTGTTACATGTACCCTATTAAAAAAAGTGTCTTGATCTCATGAATAAGATAAAAACCTAATTATAGGCAATCTTTCTTTTTTTTGCATTATATAATTGAAAATATATATGAAAATTAAATGAGCTAAATGAAAACAATTCTAGAAAGAAGACAAAATATTACAAAATCACTAATTTCTTCTCTGTTTATAAATATAATTACTACAGGACTTTATAAATATTTTAAAAGTTTCACTTTTTCTTTACTTTTGAACACATAGTCATTTGGTTTAAATTAAACAACCATTTAGGCTAATAATCTGTCATATAATTTGTGATCTTTGTCCCATCCTTCAATGGGTGAAACACTTCAAATGTTTTCATTTATGCTCATGTTTAAATAAAACCGTAAACACAATGAAATAAAATATTTGCAGAATTATGTGCACAAAAAAATTGTTAAAGCACAATGTTTAACCCCATAGAAATTAACTGATAGAATAGCTCAAAATATTCACTTAACATCAAGGGAGGTTGTGAAAGTCCATACTCTGCTTTTGAAAGTTGATTTAGTTTACCAGTATTTAACATATAACATGGGTTCTTACAAAGTTAAACTCATCCCTTCATTGAATTATGCATTCATACTTTATCCAAATGTTTATATGTGGCAATCAAGTGTTATTCTAGGGGCTGGGGATAAATTGGAGAACAAAGCAACTAGGTATTATATTCCTGATGGGATCTGGAAGAAGATTGACATAAATAATTAGGTATATAAAAGGTTAATTTTGGAGAGTGTTATGTGCTATGAAAAAAATAAAGAGAAGGTGATAGAGAATTAATGTCAGGTGGCAAAATGGGAGAAGAGTCTAAGGTCCAGCGGAGAGAAGCATTGGATTTGAGTTGGAGAATTCAAGGAACAGAAGACGACAGTGTGGTTAGAATTTGGAGAATGAGGGAGAGATGAGTTGGAAGGACAGGCAGAGATCAAATCATGTACAGTATTATAGGCCGTAATTAAGACTGTGGCTTCATGACTCAATGCCACGTAAAGATTTTGGAGGGTTTTAAGCATTGTAGTGGTACGACTGAGTGCAGTGCTAGTAACAGCTCAGTCTGAGCACCATTAACCTTTTTCAGGTTTGCAACAAGATAAGGAGATTGTACCAGAATGTTAAGCAACAAAAGCACACCTGAAAAGTTCAGCTGACTTTTTTTTCTTTCTCTAAGCAAGTAGTGAACTGATTTATGTTCTGGCTCAAGTTCTTTATGTCATTGCAGACCAGAAACAACCAGTTTACAGACAAGCACTTCTGTAACACTGATCTGGTGAATATTACAAAAAAAAAAAAAAAAGACTTTGGCACTGTTAGCTTCAGTTGGTAAATTAAAAGATACAAAGGGATATAGTGATTTGGGCAGTGACACCTTGGAATTTTAACTATAACGTTATACTGTTTGTCCATTTTGTCTTTCGAGCCTTCACCTGCCTCAGATATTCTCATACACAGCCAAGAACTTGTATTTCACTTACATAATTATTTATCACTTTAGGGTCTAATGATTAGGGCCAATTTGAATTGTGACCTAATAGTCCCAGATGCTGCCAGGCTCCTCAACCTCTTCCCACACTGGAATGTGACATGCACCAAATGATGTTTTTTCAATCCATGAGATTAATCTTCATCTCAACCTGTTAGTTCTTAAGGGCACAAAATGAGTTTGTTTTCTATTCTGTTATTAAAGCTATTTATTTAATTTTTAATAGTTCAAAAGGGCTGCAAGCCAATCACTGCTCAGGGAAAAAGAATTAATGAATGCGAATCACTCCTGTTACAACGCACAATGCATTTGTTCCATAGGCTTCCATATTCCTAAATTTACATCATTTTGAAGTAGAGGGTTCTTATGCCTATAAACATTTTATATATTTTCTTCTAGTTTTTATTTTTTTTAAACCAAAATTGTAATAGTATTTTGAATGCTGGCTTTTTCACTTTTACATTGTCATAAACATTCACTTACGTCACTATATATTTTTTATGATACATTAGTTTTAATGGCTGCTTAGTATTGTATCATATTTTGAGCTTTAATTTGTTTCCTCCTCATTTATTTTGCTTTTATAAACAATGCTAGTGTGAGCCTTCTTGCACATCAATCTTTGTCTGAGTCTCTACTTCTGTAGAATAAATTCCTGGAAATATAATTCCTTGCCAAAGATCACACTCAAGTCTAAAGTGAATACCCATGTCAGCTTTTCTTTTGAGCCAAACAACTATCAACAGCAGCAACAGCAACTAACATTTCTAGAGCTAATACAATAGGGGTAGAGTCTATGATTACCCCCATTCACAGACAGGGAGAAGTTAACTAGCATGCTCAAAGTCATGTAACGAGTAAATGGATTTGAACTACAACTGTTTGGTTTCAGAGCCAGTGTTCTGCTTAAATCAATAATTCTGGTGCACATTATTCGGAGTGAAAAAGTTCAGAGATAATTTACTAAAGATGATCATAATGCAAGTGATCCAGCAATTCCATTCCTAGGCATGCACCAAACCGAAATGTATACATACTTTCATCAAAAGTCATACACCAGTTGTTTTATAGCAGCACTACTTATAATAGTCCCAAACAGGAAATTATTTAAATACTCAAGAATAAAGTAAATAAATAAGTTGTAGTATACTCATACAATGAAACTCTACGCAGCAATGGGAATGAACAATGTTTAACTACATGTAGTTACAGGAATAAATCTTAGAAACATAATGTGGAATAAAAGAAACCAGACACACACAAAAAATACATACTCTATGAGTTGAGTTTATTCATATGAAGTACAAAAACCAGAGAAAACTAATCTATGTTTTTAGAGCCAGAGCAGTGGATACACTTGGGTGAGGGAGTTACTGGAAAGTTAGTAGAGAGAAGGCTTCCAGGGTGCTGTAATAGTCAGTTCTTTGACCTGAGTGCCAGTTATCCAGATATGTAGCTTGCTGAAGTTTATTGATCTGTGATAGATGTAATTTTCTTGTATGTATTTTTTAAAACATAAAACAAATAGAGATAATTAAATACTATATTCTCTACTTGAATATTGATATAGAAGAACTGGATATTCACTAGAAAAATGTGTTTCCAAAAAAGTAGAAATAGTATTAATATTAACTCTAAACAAATATTTTAGAAAGATGCTCTACTACTGAATAAGTTTACAAGTGAGACGTGATTTTTTTATTGCTAATGGTATTTCTGTATCTTTTTACTTATTTTTCATAGTTAAGAAAGTACAGCAGATGTCATTTGAAGGTTTTACAAGATACATGTATTCACCTGAATGTCTACTATTTAAACAAGAGTGTAAAAGAGTTTATCAAGATATGACTCATCCATTATGTGATTATTTTATTTCAACTTCACATAACACATATTTGATATCGGATCAATTAGTGGGACGAAGTGACCTTTGGGGATATGTAAGGTATTTATTTTGATTTTTAAATCTATTACATTTTAAAACAATTGGAAGCTCCTGTTTGTGTCTACCTCAATAGGCAATAGTGAACCTTAAAAAACATATTATGCCTGTTACCCAAACTCACAGGAAAGAGGAATTTTTATTTGTACATATCTTGATGATCCAACCTTTGGATGAAGTGGTAGCATAAATTATTGTATATATTAGTATCATATACTTTTCTTCTAATCCTGCCTTCTGACCTCCTCTCTATGTTTATAGCCCTTCTGAAATTTGCTGAATAACTTGGATACTTCTCATAGGAAAACATGTGAAGAAGACTTATCTTATTTAGCTAATCAGAACATACTAGATTTTAACAAACATGGTTAAAATTAATTCCCAGACATCAGGACACAATGCTTTAAGTAAAACCAACACATAAATACAGTAAATTGTGTAATTTGGCACTTATTGATAATGATTTTTATTGATTGATATGACAAATAATTTATACGGATTACAAGTAATCCATATTGCAACTTCAATTTTACGTCCTGTATGGATCATACTGTTAATACTGGGCTTCCATTTGGTCAGTCAGCTGAGACACTTCAAAGCTGCTACACTCATCTTCACATTAGCACAGACAGATAATACACTGGTAAATTAATATTTTCAGAGTCCTGTAGAGAAGACGAACTAAGCTAATGTGATAGGAAATGGGCTTCCATTTGGTCAGTCAGCTGAGACACTTCAAAGCTGCTACACTCATCTTCACATTACCACAGACAGATAATACACTGGTAAATTAATATTTTCAGAGTCCTGTAGAGAAGACGAACTAAGCTAATGTGATAGGAAATGACTAGGGGGTGGAGAGTGTTACTTAAGGTAAAGTTGTCAGGAAAGGCTTCTCAAGAGGTCACATAGTTGTGACCTGACTGATGATAAAAGGAAACTTTTTTCCAGTTGAAATGGAAAGCCACTGAAGGGATTTTCCTTAAGACAGTGTCATAATTTGATTTACTCTTTACTGTGGAGGAAATACTGATGGGACAGAAATAGCAGATGATTTGGGAAGATACTGTAGCAGTCCAGGTGACAATAGTTGTGTAGATGAACTCACGAGGTAGTAGCTGAAATGATGGCAAGTGGCTGAATTTGAGATATTTTAAGGCAGCAGAGCCAATGAGACTTACCAGATGATTTGAAGAAAGGTACGAGGGGGAGAGAAGAATCACGATTTTTAGCCCAATGACCAAATGCAATGAATGTTGAATGAGATGGTGAAGCCTGAGAGAGAAGCTTGTTGTAGGGTATGAGGCAAAAGCAAGAATTCTGTGGTTCCCATCTTAAGTTTGAGGTACATTGACTTACCAAAGGACTGAATCAAATAGCCAATTGGGTATATGTGTCTGGAATTCAAAAAAAAATATCCCAACTGGAAAATAGAATTGGAAGTCATCAGCATAAAGGTGATATTTAAAGCCAGGTGATTAGATGATATTACTTAAGGAAAAATCATAGATAAAATAATTTTGAATTAATTCCATAATATCAAATTTACAAATAAACATTACTTCTCCAATTTAAAATCTAAGTAAATACATGCATCCATAAATTCAGAAATGTATCCATTTAGAATTCTATAAAGATAGCTCAATTTATCACTATAATTTTGTTGTAGAAATTTCTATTCATACTTTATTATTCTAATTTTTTAAAATGAAGAAAATATGAATTTTAAAACAAGTTTATTTAAAAATACAGAAAATTACTTACGAATTCTAAGAAAATGTTCCACCCAACTACAAATTTATTTCTTTTCTTTTTTCTTCACCCACATTTGGAAGATGCACCCATAGAATGCAAGTCTTTCAAAATTTCTCTGCTCATCAGAAGTGGTATAATGTAATGTTTAAGCATCGGTGTTTAAGTTTCTGATGCTCACACTTCCTCTCTTCCATTTATTTGTTAATTTTGTGACTGATATAACCTCTTTGTGTCCCTGTTTCCTCATTTTTAAAAGAGGAAAATGGATATTACCTGCCATAAAACATTAAAAATTTTAATTCAGCGAAAGCTCCTCCAACTTATTTTTATTGCCAGTTACAATTCAGCTTCAAATAGAAAAAAATATGTTACACAATTTAAAGAAACTTACCATTAGTAAAAATTATAATATTTTATACCCTGGTAATTTATAGGAAGTATTTGAAGGAGATTTTAATGATGAATAGGTAAAGTTGAATAGGAATTTCATACCACAAAGTCATGTGCAGATTCTAGAATGCAGACAGAAATTCACCCATAAGCTTTCTAATGGCCAAAGCCAAGAGTGAAATAACACAGAATGCCTCAATATCACTACTAGAGAAGATCTAACTTTCTCTCATATGCCTCTGAATATTAGTGGTTGACTTGTCACAGTGTAACCCACCTAAAACACTTCTGCTGAAGACCAAGCCATGTAGTCTCAATATGTAATTTTGTAAAGGTTGATTTCATCAATGCATAAAATTAAAACTGTATGGAGAATTAGCAAGAATCAGTACTATTTATGAAAAGTTCTTCCACAACCGAGATTTTGGTAGGCACTCCCAACCCCTCTAGAGAGTTCAAGTTTGTTCTCTTGCAGCATCCCAGAGAACTGATGCTCTTTATTTATAAAAGGGCAAGACACTTCGACAATCACGGAAGAGTAGGGTAAAGCAATCATCCTTTCATGGAAATTAAGAAATTTGACAAATAAACATTGCTTCTTCTCCAATTTGAAATCTAAATGTATTAGAAAATCCACAAGCTGAGAAATATGTTCATTTATAATTTTACAAATAGAGCCCAATTTAGGACTTGTGCCTAGAAAGGTGGCCATCTTATTCACCCATGGAAATATCAATAGGTCAGACACGATTTCTCTAGAAGAGTGTTTTAGGTCCATTTCTCCAACACAAGGACAAGTGGATAACAAAGCTCTGAAGTTTTACATTATAATGCATTGTCACATGCCTGAATAAAGCAGTGTGCACTTCAAAAACAAACAACCCCCCCAAATAAAAAATTTTATTAATTATTTAATTTTATACTATATTTGTTTCGTTGAAGCCTCCAAGATAGATATTTACCAACTCCCTTTCCTTCTAATGCCCTACCTTCCCAGGATTTCATCCATCTTTCATCCATATTATTCCCAAGGGAAAATGTGTTCTCTCTTTCACTCCCTCTCTGTTTTTTATTTTTCTGAATTCAGTACCTTAACTTAGTGTCATAATTGCTTTATCTTTTCTCAGCTACACTTCTACCTACATACTGCTTGAGTCATCTCCCTAGGAAGGGACTAAATTTGATCCCCAAAGAAGTACCAGATCTGAAAAGTCTGTTTTCTCATATGGTGCATTTGGTGCTCTGTGCTTCTATTTGGGAAAACTACTGATTTTATATAAGTACTTGGTGCTGGGACCACATTCCCTTCTTCAGGCTGTCACTACTTACGCGGGGTTTCTCGAACTCTTCAAGTCAGATCATTCTTTGTTGTAGGGGGCTGTCCTGTGCATTGTAGAATGCTTCGTAACATCCCTGGCTTCTACACACTAGATGCCAGTTACAAACCTCCCCCATCCCCAATTGTGGCAATCAAAAATGTTTCCAGACATTGCCAAATATCTCCTTTGAGGCAAAATTGTCCCAACTGACAATCTGACCTAATTTAATAAACTTCTTGGAAAACAAGTGTTAACTAGACTTTCTATGAGAAAATATCACTATGTATATGGCAAGAGAGCTTGTTTAACATTGTCCCAACTGACAATCTGACCTAATTTAATAAACTTCTTGGAAAACAAGTGTTAACTAGGCTTTCTATGAGAAAATATCACTATGTATATGGCAAGAGAGCTTGTTTAATCTCTTTCCCAGTACATGAGTATCAATTCTAAAATCCTGGTGTTTCAAGTCAGCCCTCTTCTGCTTCAGTTCCATCTCTTCAATGATTGTATTTTAGGCGATCACGTCTGTCTGTCTTCCACTTTCCTTCTTAAATCCTTATAGTTCTCATTTTTTCTAATGCAAGCACAATAAATATGTGTTAATATTCAACTATATGTCAAGTTTTTTTATGAGACTGAAATTTTAGTCTCTGCTCTTGTAGAACTTAGAGCATAAGGAATAGACAGAAATCTCAAAATTTAGAGTCCACAACAATAACCATTGCATATATTGGAGGTGCTGGCATGGTGGCTGGCAAATATCAGCTTCATGTTAGGCCATACTTATAGAAAATAAGAAGCAGGTATATTCAATTCAACACAAATATGTGTGTGTATCTATGAAATAAAACATTTCATCTTACTGCATATTTCATCTTATACACATTTTTATAAATCAATGAAATTTCTAAAATAAATCAATAAATTTTAGTGAACTCTGTATTTTTTAGCAAAAGTAACCTGTTTTATGGCAGCATGCGATGACCCACTCTGGACTGGCTATGAAGATTTTGAGACATCTCTATGTGTATACTTATCAGTCAGTGAAAAATCTGTATGCAATCAGCAGTGATTGACACAGTGTAAACAAAACTAAACCTGTTAATAAAGTATCTTGTCACTGCTCCCTTGTAGTAAGAACAGTGAAAATTCATTTAAACCTAGAGGGTACAACTGACTTATGAATCTAAGATAGAATTTATGTCTAGGTCAAGAACATGAAATTTGTATGTGAGGTGGAAAAGTTAGATCCAGTTTTAAATATTAGCAGAAGTGGAAATATGTTTTCCTCAATTTTGATAAAGCTGTGAACTTGGTGTATTCTGAGCCTATCCATTCAAACTTTTCTTCTAGTGAAATCATGTGTCAAATACACCTAGATTAGCAGGCATTCAGCCTTCCTTTGTGTAAATCTTACTTTTCTCTAGCTCTTACTTGGATTAGAATTAGAGATGGTCTTACATAAAATGGTTAAAGAAGGTGAAGATTGTTTACTGAGTCATCAGGCCCTCTAGCTTCCACACTTCCATCCCCTCCATCCAACATTTTCTCCAGGGAGCAGGTATTATCATCATTTTTTCCCCTCTTTTTTCTTCCTTTAGCACCATATATGCCATTCCCCCAAACCTATGAGTAGATAATCAAATAAAATTTTATTAATATATTTTATTATTCTGAGAAGGCTTTGAACATTATTTCACTTCAATGGTAATGTATTTAAAAATAGATATCACCATAAGCAAAATTGTTTGGGTTGGAAGTAGGGATGTTTTGGAGCTACAGCTATGGAGGTAGGCATCTTCTTTGCTTACTGTAAACCAAGCCTTGAATAGAAAACATTTGACTAGAAAGGAGCAGACATACTACTGTATTACACAGGCAGTTTGTCTCTTCCTTTTTAATGTCGTGAATTTCTAGAGACTCAAAACTTGTCTTTACTATGGATTTGTTTCTTCATTTATTGCACAATCCCAGATAGTTTTTGGAGTATTTTTACACTATGGTATATATTTTTAATGGTCCAGGAGTGACACTTTGTTTTGCTTAAATTTTACTAGTGCCCTTGTGAAAGGATGCCGCTGTCTAGAAATTGACTGCTGGGATGGATCACAAAATGAACCTGTTGTGTACCACGGTTATACACTCACCAGCAAGCTCCTCTTTAAAACTGTTATCCAAGCAATACACAAATATGCATTCATGGTACGTACCTATCTTTCTTAAATTGTAGTTATTTAAACAGAGTCAATCATAATTTACTTACTTCAGTATTCTATAATGCTTGGACTTAGTTTAGACTAGTGATATTTATGCATTCATGGTACGTACCTATCTTTCTTAAATTGTAGTTATTTAAACAGAGTCAATCATGATTTACTTACTTCAGTATTCTATAATGCTTGGACTTAGTTTAGACTAGTGATATTTCAAATTGTTGGTAATGACCCATTAGTAGGAGTGAAATCCATGTAGTATATCATTAAAGGTAGATCTATCAAAGTTAACTCAGGTAGTAAGGTACATGTTGTTTCATGAAACTTTTTAATTGTGCATGTATGTGTTTTTATGTGAATTGTGCCACAATGTAAAATATGTTTCTCACTGTCAATTACGGCTAAGAAAGTTTGAGAAATATTGGCCTAAATAGTAGTTAATATTTAATCAACATTCACTTTTAAGACACAAAATAAAATAAAATGCCACCAGTGCTTTATCTTGTTGACATTATTTTCTGACTATAATGACAGCTATTTCTATAGCAAGAAGTGTTCAGAAGTTTATTTTGGATTTTAAAATTGTTATTCAATTTACTAAAGTTACAGATTCAAAGATCTAGATCTTCCTCGAACTAAATTCAGTTTACCAATCCTAGTCTATAAATTGAGTAGGTTTTAGTAATCCCTCTATTTTAAGGAGTTTTAAATAATT